>NC_048918.1:6172086-6242141 GCF_011077185.1 Oxyura jamaicensis | reverse complement strand
CCCGGCTGAGCCAGCAGCTGCTGGCGGGGCCCGGCCCGGTGGAGCCGCTGCCCCCGGCCGCCCTGCCCAGCCTGCCCGCCGCCGGCCTCTTCGCCTTCTCCCCGCTCAGCCTGCCGCCGCCCGCCGCACTCGAGGAGCGCCACCACCACCACCACCGGCATCGCCCCGCTGCCGCCGCCCCCGAGCCCGGCCGTCTGGCCGCCGGGCAGCCGCAGAAAGCGAGGCGGGGCAGCCCCGCGGACGGCGCGGCCGGGCGGCCCAGCAAGCGAGGTGAGCGGGGGAGGCGGAGGTCGGCGGGGCCGCCCGCTGCCGCTCCCAGACCCGGGCCCGTCGGTGCGGGCGGTCCCCGGGCAGCCCCGGGGGAGCCCGCCCGCCGCTGCGGCCCTGGGAGGCGGCCCTGCGCTCTGCCTTCGGCCGACCTGGGCTCGGCAGCGGCGCCTCCGGTGCGCGGGCTCGGCCCGTCCCGCCTGGCCGAAGGCGGGTGGAGGAGAGCAGCTCCCGTGCGTGCTGCTCGCTGAGGGCTCTCCGTGTGCCTGTGTGTGCGGA
The DNA here is from genome assembly GCF_011077185.1 of Oxyura jamaicensis. Classification (NCBI taxonomy): domain Eukaryota; kingdom Metazoa; phylum Chordata; class Aves; order Anseriformes; family Anatidae; genus Oxyura; species Oxyura jamaicensis. The sequence goes on along the minus strand of NC_048918.1, from coordinate 6,241,595 downwards.
ACAGGCAGTGTAAGCCAGCCGTAGCTCCGGGAGCCCTTGTGCCGTCCTCCTGCAGCGATGCACAGCCCGCTCCCACCTCAGGGCTCAGCGCCGAGCCCGCCTGCGTGTGGCGCAGGGACCCGAGCAGCAGGCGCGGTGTGAGGAACGGGAGCGCTCGTGCTGCTCCCACCCTGCTGTTAAGCTGCTGCTGTTCAGAACTGCCCTCGTTGCAGCTTCAAAATACAAGTGCTTGGATAGTAAAGCTTCATTCTTACTCTGCCTGCGTTAATGTATACTAGAAACGAGAAGCTGATTATTATTTTTTTAAATAAATGCCTCTGTTCTTCAGACAGGAACCTGGATTTGAGGTCCCTCTCTCTAAATGCAGTACAGGATAAGCATTTCACAGAGAGCTTCTTGGTATGAGCACCCAATGCGATCAGAAGTTACTGCAATAAAGTTAATATGTTGTGAATTATGTTCCAGGAGTATATATGAAGGTTTTGTGCCAAAGAAACCTGAAGCGTATGTGCTTACAAAGGTTAGGTCTGTAGTGTAAACTTGCAAGTGCTGTCTGAAGAATGGGCAAAGCTGTTATGAAGATACAGATAAAAGTTGCTTTGTTGATAAAGACTAAGTGTTCATGCAAAAGCACACTTCTCAGTGTTGTTTAGTGCTGCTAAACCACTGTCTTTGAATAATAGCTCTAAAAGCTATTAGAATGTAATTTATCAAATTTTAGCTTGATGAGTGTTGATAAAAGCTAAAGGAGTATGAAGAGTATGCTGTCTTAACCCGTGAATGCTTCTGTATGTCAGTTCTAGGCTGGTAACCAAATAAGACCTTCTTTAATGAAGGCTTAAACAGTAATTAAAATTACCATCTGAATTCCAGATCTTCAAAGGAAAGCTATTTGCCAGTAAAGTCTAAAATGCTTTATTATATGTCCTAGACTGCATATATAGTGGGTTTGGGGAGGGGGCTACTTTTTTTTCCTTTCACTATTTTTATCTCCATGTATAATTTAATTAAGCTGCCTGTTTCTTGCTTATATTATTCTTATATTTGGCCACAGGTGATAATAAACATCTCCAGAGTTTTTGCTGGTGCTGATAGTGATAGTGACGAGTGCATTCAATTATGTGATAACTTTAGACTAGCTGAGTTATTGGCTGTGCTCTTATTCTACCTCGCTGTGGGAATACACATTCTGCTGATGAGACTAATCTGTATATGAAATACTGAAGACTTTCCGCTTTTTTAAAGCAAAAACTATACTTCTGTCAAGACTGTCAGGCATTCCCCTAATGTCACTGAGCTTCATCCAATACAGTGGTTACTTCGGCTGTAATACCAGAACCCTGTTGTGTTCAGAGGATGCAGCAGTGGAAGGGAGTCTGGGTGGCTTTTATCCTGAAAATGGACCTGTGTTCAATGGAAGCCTCAAAATACAGGGTGCAAGTGTATGTCTGTTATTAGGGAATATCTTCAAACAGGAAGATACTCTGAATTAGAACTTGTGCATACTTGATTTTTTTAAAAATGTCTATAACTAGAAGTCTTTAAGTCACCTTTAGTATCTAAAAATTAAATGAGAAACACATGCAAGGAAGTGTTCCCAGCAGCCCTGTGGTCACTTGAAGCTCTTGTGTAGTTTCAGCTTGGACTTGGACTCTCCGGACACATCAGATCTAAGATCACCTGTGTGGTTAGTTTGCTTGTTGCAGCTAGTAAAGCAGTATCTATACTTCATAGCTCAGTGACTGAGTAAGCTTGTGCAAGCCTGATTTCTGAGACTTCCAGAGAAGCTTATTCAAAGAACTGTACCAGTTGTTTTGGTGTCTCAACTGAAACTTTCTTCTCAAGGTTTCCATGGTCGTAATGAAAAATAAGGACACCTGCGTTTGTAAGAGCTAAGGCATAACAGCAGTACTGTGGAAAACTTGTATTTCAGGTCCTAGGACAATTGTACGAAGTTAGCATTAAGCAATCAACTATTTCTTTGCTTCGTGAGTAATTCTGTTCATTACAGCAGGCTGTCGTGAAGGTCAGCCATCTCAAGTAAAGAGCACTGAGACCAAATTATTAATGATACAGTTAAACACAGCGGTTAAACTAAATAACTTGAAGCTGCATGTGTTTATTACAGCTTTTCTTCATAGATCAGTGTAATACATGTTTTCTCTTTGAGTTACAGCAAGAGAATAAAGATGGAATAGAAGTTTTATTTCTTTGCGGGCAAAGAAAGGAAATTGTTAGCACAAGATTTTGTGCTTTGGGAAACTGGGGAAAACTTAGCTATTGCATGTTCTAGTCAGCTGTTACCATCAATAGGTTGTTCTGATCCCCGTAACGGTCCTAGCAGTGTGGCACTTAGTTATGTGCATCATTGGTATAAAACAGTTCTTTCATTTGAGCAGATTAAAATTTTGACAATTGAGCTTTTTAGCAGGTGAGCATCAGATTACTGTCTCTGTCACTTGCTACATTATTTGAATTATTTCTTAACACTAAAAGATAAGCGATTAAGCTACTACATTTTGCTTGACAGAACTGTTTTTTTTTTTTTTACACTTGTTGCCCTAACCTTTCAGTCTTTTAACTTGGAAAAACTAAAAAAAAAAAAAAGTACACCTCTTAAGCTCTGAACTAACTAGATTCCTAACTGTAAAACAGGCTAGGACAAGGTGGCAAAAATATGGATGTGGTATTTTGATACTTGTGTTCTGATAAAGGCCAGTATGTGGTCTCTGTGGATGGATGAGGCCTTTCAGCAAGTTGTTAACTGAGGACTGAATAGCTTGGGATAGTTTTTGAAGAACTGCAAACTCTATCACCAGTTCAGTAGAGCAGACTTAAAAACACATTTAATTGCTAGTATATCTAATAGGCTTCTGCAGTCAAAATGACCTCTTTTTACCATGTACTTTACTTTCTGCCATGCCTTGTGCAGCCTGGTAACTGTCAAACTAAGCAGGCTGTGAGAGTAGTGCTACCAGTTAAAATCCTTTTTTGGACATTGTCAGACAAAAGGTGGTGTTAATGCAAAGCACAATTTTATGATGAAACTAGATACCAACTGTGTTACAAATAGCTTTATATTTTACTTCATCAGCAGTGTCAGCTGGATATGAAACTTGATTTTGTTTAACGATATCCTCAGTGTCTTGGGAATATCAGTTCTAAACTTCAGTAAGAAAGATCAGTAGTCAAAGTTTTGTGTTTTTTTTTTTTTTTTTTTGCTGGAAAGTTAACAGCTCTAAGTTTTTTTTCTTCCAAATGTTAATAACGTTGGTACATCTCTGGCTGCATTCTCCTTTTCCTTCTATACTTTGTATCCAAAATCAGGGGGTATTCTGTAATGAAAGTCTTAAGTGTTATGCATAGTTGTTTATCCTCTTCCCATTCACTGCCCTAAATGTCAGAAGTTAATGATGTCTTAATTTAGATACCCTGAAATAAGCCTTCCTTTTAAAGGTGTTCTAATAAGTTGTTACAAATCAAAACATTTCTAAAATATTAAACTTTAATTTGGGAGTTCTCCTTAATTCAAAGCTTCCTTGCATGACAGAGGTGTACTGCATGTTTTTATTCTATAGTTGTCTTGTAAGCCAAAAGACAAGGTGTTACCATTGGTCAGCCTTTGTGGGAATAGATAGCTTTAGGAAATGAGGTCTTCATTTTGTATGAATATGCTACAATTGTAGAACTCTAATTTAATCTCTGTTATTGCTGCCAGAAACTCAAGATGAAAATGGCAAAACCCAGCGAGCTGACAGTCTTATTATGAAGAAGATAAAGAAAAAAAAGAAAAAGAAACACCGGGAAGATATGAGGGGAAAACGCCTGAAGATGTACAACAAAGAAGTGCAGACGGTGTGTGCTGGACTCACTCGCATTGACAAGGAGACTTTGTCTCAAGGACATTGTGATAATTTAGAAATAAACAAGGAATCCTTCAGGTATCTTAAGGATGAGCAGCTCTGCAGACTGAATTTGGGTATGCAGGAATATCGAGTGCCCCAGGGAGTACAAACACCATTTGTGACACACCAGGAGCATTCTGTTCGCAGCAACTTCTTGAAAACTGGCACTAAATTTAGTAACTTCATTCATGAAGAACATCAGTCTAATGGTGGCGCTCTGGTCCTTCATGCTTATATGGATGAACTCTCATTTTTGTCTCCAGTGGAGATGGAGAGATTTGCAGAAGAGTTTCTTGCTTTGTCATTCAGTGAAAATGATAAAAATGCAGCTTACTATGCTTTAGCAATAGTACATGGAGCAGCTGCTTACTTACCAGACTTTCTGGATTATTTTGCTTTTAACTTTCCTAACACCCCAGTGAAAATGGAAATTTTGGGCAAGAAGGACATTGAAACAACAACTATTTCAAATTTTCACTCTCAGGTAAGAACTGCTTAAAGGCATGCAAGTTGCATAACACCTGGATTTGAGTAATTTCATTAATACAGAGTGGGGATGGCCTAAAATAGGTGAGGCACAATTTTTTTCCTAAGCAGGTGAAAAAGATGGTGTTGGGACTTCCACTGTGCTTGTTTCTGTTCAAAGTTCTCTTGTGTGCACAGTGAATCACATTTCAGACACTAACCCTTACCTGTAGACAGATCTCTGCTGATCTTACAAGGTACTGGTTTATTTTCTGAGCTGGGAAGAACACTGATGCTGTTCAAACAATAGGTAAGTCTGTATTAACAGTTCATTAGATTGCAAACCAAAACCAGATCTATTGAAGGAAAAAGCAATCTTAGTATTTGCAGTGACAGTACCTTTCAGCTTTCAGGAGGTCATGCACAATACATGAGGGTTTTTTAACATCAGTAGCAGATGCAGGGTGTTACTTGGTACTTGCTTTCCAATTTCAGAGATGGTTGGAATGGTTTCTAATTTTCATTGAAAAAGACTTTCACTTTACTATGAACATCAAGGTAGTGTATAGGCTTAAACTACCTTAAATTCTGTAGGAGTAAAACCTTTTAGTCATTGGTTTGGGGGAAAGAAACTTAAGCTCTGAAAGCTAGTTTCAAGTTCTCAAACTATCTCATGCAGCTTAAGTGGATGCAACAATAGTAACGGTTAACTTTAAGACTCCCTTATGAAAACCCCTTACATTTGACTCCTGTCATCAGGCTTGGAAAAGTCTTGACAAAGCAGCAATGTTACAGTTTAGATAAGTTTGTAACAGATGGAATTAAAATCTTTTCTCATGAGGTCTAGACTGAAAACAGATTCAAACTGATGCTTCTTTCGAAGCCTTTAGAAGAAGTTAAGATCTCGAATATTGGTTCATCAGTTGGAAGGAAAAATCTGAAACTCTGCAGTACACTGCACTTCAGTGCTGCTGCAACAGACATCCTTTAGAAACAGACTTTGAAACTGTAATACTTGTGGTGGGCTGTCTGGATCTCTCTGAAGTTTACCAAATAGTTGTAAGCTAGATTTGCATTGGAAAAGCAGTTACTGCCTTACAGAATTACTGTATGGTAACTTGCAGCTTTTAGCTAGCTTTTAGCATAGTAAGCATTAAATTAGTAATTGTACTACTTAGCTTATGAACTTCTTTGACAATCGAAAGCTCTGTAGTACTTAGTTTAGAACAGCTTCTACTTCATGGGTTAAGTAATTCCTTGATCTGACAGCTGCATCAGAGTGCATATTACTCCAACATCAGTTCAGTGTATCAGCATACAGATAGCTGCTATCAGCAAAGAGCCCTTCTACATAATACACATCTCTGCATGTGCTATAAAGGTGTGATGCTTGTCTAAAAGCTAGGTTTCAAAGTCTTCTGTACTAGTTACTTATGCTATGTTCCTTGACATCATGATTACATTCTACTTTGAGTGTATGTGATGGTCCCCTAAAATAGCTAAATGGTGCCAACTGGATAATTAATGATAATACTCTTTCCTGGTGAATGTCTTGGTCTTATGAACATGAATAGCTTGTACTATAAATATGTGAGGAATGTATGGTAATGAATAAGAGGCTTCCCTGGGTTACAGTGGGTGCTGGTATTTCAATTCTATTTTTAAGTACTCTCTAAACTTGAGTAGTGACACTAGGTTCAGATAGGTTGAAATGCCTCTCTAAACCCAGCTTATGCATGTCTGGTTAATCCTCTCTGGTTGCACTGTGTTAGTGTGGTTCACACACTGAATAAGTGTGTACGGAAATAGTTGTCACACTTTTAAGACAACTGAAACACAAGTCTTCAGAGAGTATTGGCAATGCTATAATAGTTTAAAGATTCACTTAAATGCATGATGGCTTCAACTATGGCAGATGCGTTCTGCTAAAGCTCAAGTCTTGCAAGCTATCTTATCTTTAGAGATGGCTAAAATGCTCTGCTTAAGAGAACAGGGAGGATCAGTCAGGCTTAATGCTGTTCCTTGGCAGCACTAAGGAATGACCAATTTGTTTAAGTTACACTTTTGGACCTTGCTGTATGGTAAAATAAAAAAATAATTGTATATTATAGAACATCATGCCTCTGCAGATTAAACATGTCACAGGAAGATTGTATGCTTTAACACTGATTTTATTGTCAGTTGAGGACGCTCAATTAAATCACCTCAATTTTAAGGTGAACCTTTTGTATGTGTGAACTTGTTTGCTGTACTGAACCATACTGTATTGTGTCAAGAAATAAAAACTTTGGTCTGCAAACTAACTGGAAGTTAACTTGACTGCTGGCTTGTGCAACATTCAGCTGGTTTTGTACATGTTCAGACAAAATGGGTATCAATAGGAAGTGTCTTCCATTTGAAGTAAGGTCTTGAATCTGGAAGATTTAACAGTCTAATGGTTAGCTCATTTGCAAGGTGAATTTCTCTGTTCTCAGGGCAGTGAGAATAATGCAAACTGAATAATTAAAGCAAATCACTCCAATGTGAATTTATACTATATCGCTTTTTGTTTGTGTATTAAAATACTTAAGACTGAATGTGCTTTTTCTGCTTGTATTGGCTGTGGCTTATTTGTTCTAATACTTAAATGCCTATTCTTTCAGACAGCGATGAATACCTTATTATGCAGGGTTCTAGTGTAGTCCATATTGTTAAGACTGCAAATACTAATACCACTGAATTGGGTTAGTGCGGCTCTGAAGGAACTGAGGAGACAAGCTACATATTAGGGATTTTTTTGACACTGCTAAACTGGTGAACTCAATCACTGATGATTGAGGGGCTTGAGATGAATACCCCAGCCTGCTGGGGACTGCAATGAGTTGGCAGGTAGCTTTTAATAAATTAGAGGAGTACATACACTTGAGAACTAAAAACAGGATGTGTTTACACTGAAACTAACTGAACAGAAATCTCAGATTTCCTAGAAGTATTTGCTCAGATTTCCTAGAAGTATTTGTACTGGGTCTGGCTGGGATGTTAACTTTCCCTGCAGCAGCCACTACAGTGCTGTGCTCTGCACTTGTAGCTAGAACAGCAGTGGTATCACACCAGTGCTGTGTCTGCTGCTGAGCAGTGCTGGCACAGCATCAGGACTCTCTCTGACCCTCCTAGGGGGTGGGCAAAAAGGTGGGAAAGAAGCATCACCAGGGCAGCTGACCTAACCCAACCAAAGGGATATTCCATACCATATGATGTCACATTCAGCAATAAAAGGTGGAAAAAGGAAGAAGAGGGGAGGAATGGGCTCTCGTTACGAAAATGCCTGTCCTCCTCCTGAACACGGGCTATGTGTGTAGAGGCCCTGCTTCAAGGACGTGGTCAAGCATTGCTCATTGGGAAGTAGAGAGTAATTTCTTTCCTCTGCACTTCCACATAGCCTTTACTTGTTTTGTTATTCCCTTTCCCCCTTCCTCTTCCCCTTTTCCCCTTTCCCTTTTTTCCCTTTAGTTAAATTGTTTAATAATAATATTTCCTTAATATTTTTTTTCTCTTAAATTATCCTTATCTCAACCCATGAGTTGTTCTTTCCTTTCTTTCCTTTACTTCTTCCCCTCCTCATCTGAGGAGGGGGAGTGAGAGAGCAGTTGTGGTGTTCAGCTGCCTAGCACGGTAAAACCACCACAGTATTTTTAGTGTTTTCTTTCTAGCTCTCATTCTCTTCTATTTTTTAATATTAAAAGTAATGTCAAAGCTCCTAGTTTTCTATTCCTTTTGGAAACACTACTTTTTAAAGGAAAAAGCTTGTATATGGTGTTTACCAATTAATTTTGACTTTAATGACAAATGCCTGTGAAGTACTAGTGAACCTCAAGTCATTTCAGTAGAACATACTTCTGGATTCAGTAGAATAGAACTCAGCTGGTAATAGTCTATTTCTCATTTACTTCAATAGCACCAGGCAGTTAAATTTAACTGGCCTAAGGACCAGGGCATTTCAGTCCTTAGTTCTCTTGCTGCTGCACAGACCTAGACTAATGCAATGTTTTTCTTATACTTCTGCTCTGAATTGCATTCTAGAAAGCTGGTGAAATCATCCCTCTTCAGTGACATTAGATAGGAATGTTTTCCAGTAATGTTTTAATAGGAAGTCTTTAACTTTCACTTGGGGTAACAGCCAGAAAGAATTAACAGCCCCTGAAGAGCATGCCTAGTTCATAAAATCTGTGTGGTCAGTACCAAAGTTAGCATATGCTGATTCAGCTTTTAATGACAGTCTTGATGGACTTGAACTTAATTCTCTAGTTCAAGCACTATGGCTTCCTGTGAGTGACCTAGGATGGAAAGCTCTGTATCTGCAGGGAGAGGTGATGTGGTATAGCAGCGAGCTCTGGGCTGAGGAATAAAGCTGTATGTGAAATCTTGGGCTCCTCCTTAGCTTTTCATTGTATTGATTGGAACCATTTATACTTCAGAACTGCCAACTGGCTGTACACAAAGCTAAAGAAAGAAGGACTCTGGAAAAAGGAGTGAACTGAACTCCTACAACTATGCTAAGTATCTGTGATTGCTGCTACAGGATAAAATTGCAGCAGTAGCTTTAAGTCTTTATTAATCTACCCTAATTTACTTTTAATGACTTCATGGAGTAGCTTAACTGCATTTGTTTTATTGGCTGAAAAACTATAAGTGCAATGCTTTTGGACTAATTACTTCATACACATCTATAGTTACAGAAGGTATCATGCGTTCTATAAGTGGCTATAAAATGCAAACTTACCTGTAGTGCTCTCCCCTATGCAGGTCCCACCGTTCTAGTCATGGAGATGGGCTGTACTTTTCACCATGAGAACCATATGATGAATATAGGGAGGCTGCTGAAGGGTGAAGGAAGGTTGGAGTTCAGATGAATTTGAGAATACAGACCAATTATTGCAGAATTTGTGATCTTCTAAGACTGAATAGCTGCAGCACCTACATACAACATACTCTGGCAATGTGGCATGTTATATATAGCTGCAGTCCATACAAAAAGGCTAGAGAATGATGGAGTCTTGCTGGTGGTTCTCCTCTGCGAATGGGAAATTAGCAAGAAAAGTATTGATGACCTGAGAAAGTGGGACGCTGCATGGGATGTCAAAAAACAGGTTAAGGCATATCTGGTCACAGCTGTGACAACAGGTTGTTACAAATGGTAATCCTAAAATTGTTGGAGATAAACACTGAAATGTACACCTGACCACTGGATTTCTAGTTACACCTCTCAGTTCCCAAAGTTCATTACTATAGCAATGTTGTCAGAACCTACCTGCAGGGGACACAGATTTTCCCCTAGTCATAGGGGAAGAACTATAGGCCATGACTGAAATGAAGAATGTACGTATTTCAGTAGTATACAGTTTGAAATGTAAAAGCAATACTCAGCTGTGCTAATAAATAGTCTTTCACCAGCAATCTTAAACTGAGTTGCAAAGAAATTTTGCATGTCAATTTTCTCAAGTCAGCCTGAAAGTGTTAAGTTGTTCCTGAATTAGTCAAATACTAACTTCCTATTATTCAACCTATAGAAGCATGAGCTATCAATCATTTAAACAGGAGTTATTTTCTCCTGGGATACCCTACAGATATGGATGTTCTAAACAGTCTCTTTGCATATTCCTAGAGACACCTCTAATGAAATAGATCTAGGTGAGTCTTGGATTTGTATGAACACTCAGCTATGGCCTAGTGCATTATATTAAAAATCTCTTGAAACTTAACTAAAGCAGGGGTGGTGTTTTTTTTCCTTTCTGGCTACTCAGGTCAATCGAACATACTGCTGTGGAACCTACAGAGCAGGACCAATGCGGCAGATCAGTCTTGTTGGAGCAGTTGATGAAGAGGTTGGGGACTACTTTCCAGAATTTCTAGATATGTTAGAAGAATCTCCATTTCTGAGAGTAAGCAGTAACTTGTGTTTTCTTTAAAGACTTATAGATATTTAAATGATTAAGTTTCATATATTTCCAAGCAATGAAACCTTACAGATATTTTCTCAATTGATGTGTTTATCGTTGGAGCTACCGAAGATTGAGGTACATTCTTTCCTGTGTCCAAATGAAAGGTGTTGAATTAACTTGCTACAGTTTTGGAAATAATTCAAAAATTAAGTGAAGTTTATTATCATATATATACACACTACCTAATTATTTATCTACTTCCCTAAAAACTAAGATTGGTAATGGTAGTTTGCAATATATTTTACCTCTCAGAACATCAATTTTTATACTATCTCTTTGACAGTAGGTTCAAACTAGTTTTACCAAAGATACTGTTTAATATATCCATCTCATCCAGTGCTTTGTGCTCTGTTTTTTTAGATGACTTTGCCCTGGGGTACTCTTTCTAGTCTCAGACTTCAGTGCAGGTCACAAAGTGATGATGGTCCCATAATGTGGGTGAGACCAGGAGAGCAGATGATCCCAACAGCTGATATGCCAAAATCGCCATTCAAGCGACGCCGGTAATGCTTTTTTTCTGTATTAAAGGAAAAACATGGCATTTATGTATGTTTTAGATTTGAGAACAAAACTGCTATTTTATATATAATTAGTTCTTTCAGAAGGCTGGTTCACAGGCTTAAGCTTTACGTTTTCATTTTTCTTTAAAATTGGCTCAGTGAATTAAGCCAAATGTTATTTATGATCGTTATTTTATTTCATCGCTTTTTATTGTAATATTCTTGATCAATGCTTCATTAACACTGGCACCTGTTTTGATTGTCCTTCAGGAGATATTTCAGCTAACTTCTGTGGAAAGAACTCATTGTGTGGGTGAAATGCTCTAAAGCAAATCAGAACCTTTACACTATTAGTATTGGTTTTTAATATTAGCGCTAAAACAGTTGTGATACTGTCCTCCTTCTCAGGAAATACTAAGGTGCATATATATAGACTTGCCATCTTTCTCAGAAAGAGCATGCTGTAGAACTAGTTTTAGGAGATTAGGAATTAGAAGCATATTTTAATCATAACTTCCAGCAGAATTTCTGGAGGTACTTCTAAATAACTGAATTATTTCGTATCTTTTAAAATAGCTCTATTTTACTTGCTATTAAATTTCAGGGATAATGTTTTTAGCACAGGTGGAAAAATATTTTTTTTTAGCAATTGGATTTGTTATTTTATGAAGTTTGATCTCATAACCAGAATTGTACTTGTATTTGATTCAATCTTTTATTGTCAAATACCTAGATTAAGTCAGTCTTTGATTTTGAATCCTGCTGTATATAATATTTTAGTATTTTAATACAAGCATTTATTTTCTGAGTAGTCTGCCATATTTTTTAGTACGTCTTTTTAATCATGTTATAGGTCAATGAATGAAATAAAGAATCTCCAGTACCTACCTCGGACCAGTGAGCCCCGTGAGGTTCTGTTTGAAGATAGAACAAGGGCTCATGCTGATCATGTGGGTCAAGGATTTGACTGGCAGAGTACAGCTGCTGTAGGTGTTCTGAAGGCTGTGCAGTTTGGGGAATGGTAAGTGTCACCAAAACACCACTATTACCATGGGTGGGGGCAAGTCTAAATATTTTTCTCTTTAAGAAAGGAAAATTAACTGGAAAACAAGCCTAATTAAAGAAATTCTCTAAAGCCTGTAGTGAAATAAATGCAGTCTAGAGGTGAGAAGTATAGGCTATATATTTATTTTCCCTCTTGTTGAGGCAGTACAAACCTTGTAACAGCAGCCTGCAGAAAAAATTATTGACATACAAAAAAGCCTCAGGATACTACACCTGGACCATCATCTGTGATTGTTCTTTTCCTGAGCAGGTATATTAGTGCAACTCTTGTAAATAGTAATCGAAGATCTCAGTGATGTAATTAACTTCATAGCTACAATGCTTTTTCATTTTGTGTACTTAAGGTGTTCTAAGGCATAAAAACTACAGAGTCACATGGTTATTTTGGACAATTACAGTAGAACTTTGGTAGCATCATTAGCAATATTAGATTTTCATATAAATAAAAGCTGCCAGACCTTCCTTTACTGATTCATAGCCATTAGATAAAAAAACAGATGACTAATATTGTCCTTATTACAGTTTCAAAGTACTGCATTGTTACATTTCTTTAATCAGAATTACTCTTTATAATCCAACAATGGAAGAATAGAGGTGAACTTTGGCTCCTAGAATGTACAGGATACTTTGGTATAGTAGCAATTTGAACCTCCTTCTCTGACATGTCAGTATAGTATTTGTCCACAAAATTCATCATTTCTGTTGTGCATGCATCAATAAAGTAAAATGAAAAAACAACCTACAAATAATACCTACTTTCCTAAATAACATCTATTTATTGAGGAGTGATTAGACTTCACGTCCAGAAGAAAACTGAAGTAGTTTGCTAAATGAAGCAATTATCTATAAGTCAAGTTGTTTAAAATTTCCTGTAATTCACTAATTCACTCTTTCTAGGAGTGACCAGCCTCGTATAACCAAAGATGTGGTTTGTTTCCATGCTGAAGATTTCACTGATGTTGTGCAGAGACTTCAGTTGGACCTGCATGAACCACCAGTGTCACAGGTATTTAATCTTTCCTACTGACAGCTCATTCTTAGTATTCTGGAGATAGCTTCTGTTAGTTTTCAGGTTTGCGCTATAGCCAGCCCTTCTGTATCCCCAGTGGCTCTCAGTTTTTGCCTCCCTTAAGCACTTTCCCTTAATTTTCCTTGTTTCCACCAAGCTGGGATCTGTGCTGTGAATCAATTTGTATTCTTCTGCCAGTCTCATCTCAAAGTTTTAGTTTTACAGTTATGATGACTGAAATAACCTGAGACAGCAGCCCTTACAGAGCAAAATCTACTGATCTGGGATAAATGCATTACAGAAAGTATTCTGTAGAGGAAAAAACTATACCACTGATATGTCTCCAGTATAAAAGTAACTTTTTTGCATAAAACATTCTGGTAGGTATTTATTTGTAGTTGAGTCCAGTGGGAATTACTTTCCAGCTTCTCTCTCAGATACCCAGGTTTTAACTATACACTTCGAAATTATTGATGGGTGTCTCAGGTGACTTTTCCACAAGGTCTGTCTTTTTTTAACTTGTCCTAGGGGTTGCAATGATTGCTGCAGGCACCTTGCCATTGCGACTGGAATGCCAGCTTTTATACTGTATCAATGCCTTTAAACATTCATCTCACATCTTGACATCTCACATCTCGACATAATGCTTGAGGAATGTTTCATACTTTAAGTAATTTTTCAACAATGTGTGGATTTTCAATTGCTCCAAGTAATAATTTTGAAGATAAGAAATGGCAGGTGAAATCTGTCTTTCTGTGAAAGATCACAGAATCACAGATTTACTGAGGTTGGAAGTGACATATTTAGATTGAGTCCAGCACCTCTGCACAAGCATGTTCAGCTAGGGCAGTCTGCCCAGGACTGTGTGCAGCCAGGTTGGGTTGTTATCTACTAGTACTATTTCTGGGTGGAGGTATCTCTAACTTTAAAGTTACTCATTTTCCTTCTTTCACATTTGGGTTCGTTTGTTTGTTCTACCTCCTGTTGGTAATAAGAGGTCTCTGCAGTATCTAAGTACTGAAGCCTGCTGTAGCTCCCTGTACTAGCTAGTAGTAATGAACAGTGTCTAGAATGTATATGCTATAGAAACAACTTTAAATTGATTAAAAATCATGTATGCCTCTCTGTTTTTTTAATACCCTGATGTTGCCTTAGGATATGAAGGCATCCTGGCAGTTCTGGCAGCCAAAACAATGCAACCTTATGTCAAATCTACTGTTTTTAGCTATGACTGTAGAGTGTTTTCAGCTGTTCATCATCCTCTCAAATATGTACACATTCAATAAATGAGAATTTGATTTTCTTAATGTAATTTAAAAAAAATGAACTCTTACCTGTTTAAATAGCTGCATTCTGATCCAGGTACAAACTATGTTGAAAATAGGTGGATACTGAATTGTTTACCCTGAACAGAGTATACCACTAACTTTACCATCTTTCCTTCTCTCAGTGTGTTCAATGGGTGGATGAAGCCAAACTAAACCAAATGAGACGGGAAGGCATTCGCTATGCTAGAATTCAGTTGTGTGACAATGACATCTACTTCATCCCTAGAAATGTCATTCATCAGTTCAAAACAGTGTCAGCAGTCTGCAGCTTAGCTTGGCACATAAGACTTAAACAATATCACCCTGTGGGGGAGACTTCTCAAAGTACAGAAAGCGATTCAAACTTGAACAGTAGTGTTCCTGGAAAGACAGAGTCAGAAGGTGAATCCCAATGTGTGAGCGTAAAAATAGAGTCTGAAGAACCAGGTACAAAAATGCAGCTTACAACAGGGGTGCTTTCTTCCTCTGTTCCTTCAATATCAGGACTTGTGCAACCAGATCAGGTGGCCCAGCCCCTTCCAGGTTTTAAAGTAGAGTCTAATCAGCAACACAATCCACAGGATCATACAGGCTCTTCTGTGTGATATGTATATAATCAAACATTTTTTAACAACTTTTTAAAATTTTGATGTGAAGTTATAGTTTTATAACTGGCTTATGTTTTATTGGAGAAATCTTGCCTATAATTCTATAGAGAAAGGTGACATTCCAAAATGTCAAGCATATCTTTTTTACACAGATTATGCAAAATTCAAGTTGTATTTTAACCCCTTAGTACAACCTGTAACAGTGGTCTACCACTTCTTTCTGTTTCAGTAAAGAGATATTGAATATCTCATCAAAATCAGAATGAAATTCCTCCAGGAACATAAAATGATTGAACTGTATTGGTCAGTGTTATTTCCCTGTTTTTACTTTATTCTTTGCCTGAACGTGATGTTTTTGTAGAAGGCTTGCAAAGAACGTTCCCATCTCTTTTTCTTTGCTTAAAAAAAAGAGAAAGCACAGCACTTTTGTTGATGTTTTGTGAAATTTTTGGTATGTCTGTTGTTGACATGTTGGTTTATATGCAAGTTGGTTTATATACAAGCTCTAGAAATTGATCTATATTTCTTACAGTTCCTACAAAGTTGATCTGTAAAATTAACTGAAGAAAGTGTCTGATCTTGTTGAAATGCAATGACTTACTGACCTAATACTTTTCATAGCACTGCTTATTACTATTTGGTGTGAGGGTTTTGCTTCCAAAGTACATCTTCCCTGAACATGATTAATATTAGTGTCAAAATCAGAGAATCTATTGGTAGTCTTATGGAGGAAACTGCTATCTTTGAGCACTTTAAGGCTTTAAAATGCTAACCAACTTGGCAGCTTGTTTTGATCAGGTCGTAATATATGTCCAATGGAACCACACTTTCCCTTGTACTGATGCACTTAATATAATAGCGTTGAGTTGGTAACTGACTTACACAACAAGAATGTCCTTATTCTAGGAAGTTCTGTATTACTGTTTCACAATAAAAAGTATTATGGCATTCGACTGCTGTTTCCATGTGTAGCTTTTGGGTGCCCAGGTACTGTGGAAAAATCAGTGGCACATGCTAAATACATAGTGTCAGCTATCAACAGTTCTTGAACAATTTTTCAATAATTCTAAATGTTAATGTGTAATCTGTATTTGACTTTCACTTACCCCATTTTTATTGCCCTTTCCAGTCATCAAAAGGAAGAGTCCTATCCCTCTCCCTTCCCCCTACCCACATTTAGAGTACAAGTTGGGTTTTGGTGCAAGTTAAGCTGTCTACAGATAACTTTATTTGTTCTGATCTTCAGTGGGGTAGGAAAGATTTGAAACACTGTTAGACTAGACAAAAGCAAAGATGCTGTGTTAGTTCTGGATGCATCTTTTTAATATCAATTATTACTCTTCTCTTTATAAGGGTCTCTAAAATATGTTACTCTGATAAATCTTACTTTGTGCAATATTGTTTGTGTAGGCTTTTATATACATATTAGCACCTCAGTGTAGAGGTCACTATTTTAAACTGATAGAAAAATAATCATCAGAAGATACTGCAGTGATTAGTTAGAACCTGTATTACTCCTTATGTGTATGTATGTATTGTCTTCGGTACAAAAATGAGGACTAGGAAATATTTCAATTTAAAACTAATTTACAGATTGAAGTGGTAGTGACTTGTTTAGTAATCTGTGTAAATAAGGTGTTAGAATGGAAAGCTTTTATGATAAAATGTGATTCATGCAGGGGTGTAATTTAATCTTAGCAGAAATTCTAGATGATCCAGACTGGCTCATAAATGAGCAGTCTGTTCTCTGGTGGGTTTTTTCCACTTTTTATGTTGAGAGGAATTTCATAGCTTTAAGGGTTGTGCAAAGTAAAATTCCTCACAGGCAATAGTGGTTTCAGTTCATCCTTCACATTTGAAGATTGTATTACCCAAGGGTGTTCTTTCCTTTTAAGAAGTCTGCTAGTCTTCCAAGTGCCCGTTTTCCTTCTCACATGTGCTATTCTTTGGTTGTGTCAGTAGAGGTACATAATAAGGTGGGTGTTCTTTGACAGCCAGCACTGTATAATCACTCAGGAATGGACAAATCTGCAGATACTTCAGTGATTCCACAAACATATCTTTAATGGCACAATAAACAAATTAAGTGCCCCCATACAGCAAATTGTATACTTTATATTAAAAGCTGAAATGGAATGAAGGGGGAATCAATTTGGAAGCCCTCTGTAAATTCTAACAGCATGTTTTAAATGGATAAAGGCGAAGACCAGAGTGGCTCACATTGCTTATAAAACTCTAGGTTTAGTGAAATCTGTGCCTATAGCCTGACAGAAACGCTCTGGCATCTCTTTGGATGGAGGGAAGTGATCCATAGTATCATGCTCTATTTACATTCAGTTCAATTACTAATGTGATATCTATATATTATCAAATTTAAATATAGAAACGTACCTTCAAATGGCTTGAATGTTGCTGATACTGTTCTAGCATGCTTGGAAGACTGAGGAAGAGAGGAGCAAATTGTATACAATCTTTATAAAAAACTGTTTCCCAAGTAAATTAACAGCTTTGTTATGCTTTAACCAAAATGACGTACTGCTTTCAAACTCCATCTCACATCTGGATGTGTAGTATGGGAGAGATTGCTTATGAAGCTGGTCACCAAACTCTAGCCATTACTTCAGAACCACTTCAATTCCAGTGAAATCAATAGAGCATAGTTAGAACAATGCCTTGATGTGAAAGATGCAAACATTTTCTACAACAATCTGTGGAATATTTTTTTAAGCTACGGCTACTTAGAAATGAAGTAATGCATTGAAATTGTTCAGTGGAGAAGCAAAACAAATTTCTGGTTAAGTCAAAGTAATTATTTCTAAATATATCTCACTAAATAGCTGCTTGAATTTCTCTAAGATTTCATAAAACAGCCTATATGCCAAGATAAACAAACTGGCATATTTCATCAGTAGTTTTAATAGATCTCAGGAGTACCACCAGGAGAGATGTAGAACAGTTCATAAATAGCAGTGCTGCTCAGTTAATATAAACTATCAATTCTCCGTTTATGTGGCTCCTGTTATGTTTGTATCTAATTTCTTTTTAGTTTATGTCATCAGCAGCTATCTAGAAAAACACTCCTACTTTGTACTGGGGACAACTACTCATTGACCAAGTATTCATACTACAAAGACTGATCAGACAGACCTCAGGCTTAGGGTTCTGTTTTAAATACAGTGCTGTTGATAAACTGTCAGGATAAATATAAGTGGCTCAGTTGTGCAAAAAGTAAGCTAGCAAAACACCGTTTAAAGATCAAATATCATCAGTTATCTTCACTTTCCTCTCTCCTTCAGACGTGCCAGAAGTCGTTCTGTGCAGATACTTGACACATTCTCTTCCAGGAAGGTGGGACACTCAGTGGAGTGTTCTCAGGGGATTTATAATTTTTCATAGGTACAGATCTTGCCATACAGAAAAAGGGCTCCCTACTGTACTCTGTCAGGTCTACACATTACAGTTTAGTTCCCCTGGATGATGCTAATTGTCACATCTTCTACTACAGACAAAAGTTAAAGTCCTTCTCTGGGCATGGTCTGCTGTTTTCAGGTCTCAACCAACTGAGTGATAAACTCCTGAAATCTGCATTTCCTAGGAATGCTAAGTGCTTCTGGCATTTGCCTGTCTAAGGGGTGCAAGAGGAGCATGTGTTTTTACTCCCGGAAAAGCAACCTCTCCCTCGAAGGCCCGCGTGCTGTCCTTGTATTGGTCTGGCCAGAAATCCCCCAGTGTTTGCTCCTGTCCTTTCCCCAGGGCAGGGTGGCCCTGGGCTGCCATAGCACATGGCCTTGAGAAGGTGCCTCACGGTGGCACTCTGAATTGCATTTAAAGGAATACATATGCTTCTGGTTTCTTTGTACAACGTGTAAAGAGAGTTCTGTATTGCTGTTTTTGTGGTTTGATTTGGATTGGCAGCTAAGATTTTTTCTGTGGTTCTAATTTATCTAAGGTCTTTGCCTACAGAGGATGTGTACAATTGCCTGGAAGACTGTTTGCTTTGTGCGGCCTTAGTATATTTATTGACATTTAGCAAGTGTTTTAAAGAGGTTTTTACGACGAGTGGTGTAAGTGGATACAGCTCCACAGCCTCTGTGTGAATACTCCTCTGACGCAGTGCATTTCCTTTAGTAGCTGACTGTACGAGAGTGTCAAACTGTTAAGCTATTTCTTTGTAAAATAGTCGAGCGGAATGCATAGAATTTTTTCCTGTAAAGTATTTTTTTAATAAACAAAGTCTGATTTTGTCCCTTCCCTGCCTCGCTCCTTGTTGCGCCTCTCAGGGGGCGGGCCGGGGCCGCTCGGCGCTCCCCTCGCGCTGCCTGCCCGGGCCGGGGCGGCGCCAGGCAGCGGCAGTCGAGCACCGGGCGGGCGGCGCGCGCCGGTCTCCCGGGTAACGGCGGCACCGGCGGGAGCGGGCCGGGGCTGGGCCGCGCCCCATGGCCGCGCGCGACCGTGACGCGATCTCGTGGTACCAGAAGAAGGTGAGTGCGGCGCGGCAGGCGCGGGCGCGGGCCCGGCCGCGGCCTCAGCCTCGTCTCCTTGCAGGTCGGGGCCTACGACCAGCAGATATGGGAGAAGGCCATCGAGCAGACCGAGATGAAGGTAACGGCGGCGGCCCCGCCGCGCTGCCCCGCGCCGCGGCGCTCGCCGGGGCTGACGGGCCTTTGTTTTCGGATCCGCAGGGCTTCAAAAACAAGCCTAAAAAGAAGGGGCACATCCAGCCCGACCTGATCGACGTGGATCTCATCCGAGGTGAGGGGGTGACGGCGGCGGGCGGGCGGGCGGCGCTGCGCCTCGGCGGGTGCCCGCCCGGCCCTCGGCGCCGCCCGGCTCCATCTGGGCGCCGCCTTTCGGAGCGGCAGCGCGGAGGGGCGAGAAGGGCCTGCTGCGGAGGGCCTGCTGCTGAGGTCTTCTGCGGGCCTGCTGTGGCCCCCGGCGTGCCACCGGGGGATCCGTGCCCGGGGGAAAGCCGCGGGCAGCGGCAGGAGGAGCTCGGCGTGGAGCGGGAGCAGCGTTAGGGGCTGGCGAGAGCAGAGCTCGGCGGGAAGGGAGGGGTTGGCGGCAGCGCGCAGGTAAGATGAGGACCTGCTTTTGGGCACACCTGCCTGAGATGCGGAGGCTGGGAAGGCAGGCTGGTTCCCTTTTGAATTGCAGCGTGCTGGCAGATTTTGGCCTTGGCCAAAGAGGAAGTCACAAGTAGGAAAATTCTCATAGTTCACCTATAATGACTTGTTTATTTTTCCTTTAATTTCAAGGTTCTACGTTTGCCAAAGCTAAGCCTGAGATCCCTTGGACGTCACTAACTAGAAAGGGAATTGTGAGAGTTGTGTTTTTCCCACTATTCAGCCAGTGGTGGATACAGGTTACTTCCCAGCGTATTTTTATGTGGCTCCTGGTACTCTACCTTATGCAAGGTAAGGAGTAGCAGTACTCTGTGCCATGATCTTTTTTTTTCTGCAAAGCATGTGATACTCTTTCATAGTCCATAATATAACGGATAAGGATCCTATCTGAAATTTATTTGCCTGAGCACTACCTGCAGACACAGGGCAAAGCTTTACCCTCAGTGTGTTCGTGGGTTCCATGCTCCCACCCTTTCAGGTGATGGGCTAACTTCTTCTGCTGTGTTTGCTCCGCCCTGTCTTGGTGATAAGGTACTGGATCAAAACTCAAGAGCCACACTGAGTCCCTGACTGCCATCTTTCCTGTGGCACCTTAGCCAGCTGTGCTTTGGCATTCTGCTATTTTGTGAGGTTGCGATGTATTTCACTGTTTTGTACAGGATGGTAGAAGGTGGGGTAATCATCTAGGTGAGAAGAGTTTTGAATTTTACTTTTGTTATACTGAGGCACCTCTCTTCAGACAGCTTGTTTGTACTTATAACTCTGAGCTGCAGTGGTCTGCACCAGATGTGGATTTGATGTAGGAATATTTAGGTAAAAAGTCTTTGCTTGATGTTGCACAGATCTGTTTGGAAAAACATGCTTGGCCCTTTCTGACAGTAAATCTATTAATTTAGGCAGCTTCATACTATCCACTGGGCATTAACATTTTAACCAGTGAAATCACAAGTGAATGCTTCTCTGCACTTCCGCTGTCATCCAGTAGCTGATTGTTTATGTTGTTCTTGATTTGTCCTTTGAAGTGATCTTTCAGCTTCCTTTTTCTCTTTGTCCGGTGTTTATTCTGTACTGTGTAAAAAGTTACTTATCAAAGGTGCTTTATATCCCAGTGTACTGGAGCATTTTTAACGGAGTGTGAGGATTTATTAGCTCAGGTTTCTTGTATCAGTCCAGGTTATTTTATTGTTCTTTTCTGAACAGATGTGGAACTTCATCTGCTAAAGCTTAGGAGTAGGTCTTTCACAGAACACAGTGAAAGTGTGTTCTTTCAGTGCATCCAGAATATTTTATATATATATATATATATTATTTTTTTTTTAAAAAAATCCTTCTTTGTGCTTTTTCTTCCTCTTTTGGGAAGACCACTTTGCAGAATAAGCAATTTCTATGAAGTGATGCCTATTGAGATGTATGACAGTAGTATTTGCAGAAGTTATAATACGGAGTAAAAGTAAGTAGTTAAGATGGAAGTAAAAACTGGGTCATGCTTTTGCATTTGATATAATTTTCTCTTTTTCAGTCATAGCAGTTGTATTGTATTTCATAATACCCGTTGTGAATGCAAGTGAAATCATGGGACCAATGTGCCTTATGTTACTGATGGGAACTGTTCACTGTCAAATAGTGTCCACACAGATCAGCAAAACTTCAGGAAACAACGGACTCAGCAGGCGGAGGAGGTGAGAGAGGTAATGGGTTTATTTGTTGGGATCAGAGCATATGATGGATTGCTCATGGGAAAAGTTAACGAGTAAATATTTTCTCTTCTGTTTTTATGTCAATGTTATTTAACTGCAATTGTAAAAAGGAGTATTTTCTGTCTTGCATGTAATCTTCTCATAATGAAGACAAATGCAAAGTTACCAGGCTGTGGTAGGTCTGCTTTAGTTGGCTTTTGGGCCTTCTTTTCCTAAGGTAGCTTTTTAATATAGTTCCTTTCCATGGTTAGAGGAGGGTATCCTGCATAAAAAGGCACCCTCAGGGTTTTGCAAACCAAACCGGTGTCCTGCTTTGGTTTTAACTACACCAAATTGCTAGTGTTTATTGAGAAGAGGCAAATGATGATGGATATGACTGGTGGATTCATTGCTGGCAATTTTATTTGTGTGTGGGAAATGTTACAAGTCATCTGCTAGGAATTTAACTGTTAGGTGTGTTACTCAGTGCAAATGCATCTGTAATATATCTGAACAGAGAATAAGGGATGTGGTTAGATTTTTGCTGCCGTTAGATTTCTACGGTAAAGACTCTATCTAGATTTCTGTCTGTTGTATCCTTTTCAGTTCCTTTACTAGTGACACTGATGTCTTGTGTATGCATAAATTCTGCTTATCCATGTAAAATTTATTCTATTTGGAAGTAGGCCTCCTGTCTGCATGACTCATGTAAAATAGCATCTAGAATGCTGTTCAGATCCGATTCAGATCCTTTAAGAAAGACCTAAAACTAGCTTGCTATGCAAATTGAATTCTCCTTTTATTTCTTCTAATCAGGAAATTACGCAAATCTGTGGGTGTTGATGGGAACAGCGGGTCTTCTTCTGAGAAAGCCAGTAAAGAACAGCAGTCAGAATCTGCATCCATTCTTAACAGTCTATTTGGCAAGCTTTTCCGAAGGAGGTATGTGATCTTTGCTGGGTTTGGTGTACTTGTAATGACACTGTGTGAACAAATCAATATTTGGAAAATGAATACAAAATGTGTGCTGTCACTAATGTCCCCAAGGTCTGCCAGCTTCTGAACTAAAAGCATGCTTGGTAATGTAGGAGTCTTTGTTATGTCCTTATTAGGAGATTGTACTGTGTCTCACGCTGTAGCTGAAATTAAGTGGTAGATGGGTTGCAGAAAGTGACAGGGCTTATTTTTATTTATCAAATAAGAAACGATTCTTGAATGTGTATTCTCAGATTATGTTACAGTTTTTCCTAATTTTCAGGAGCAATTGTGTCTTCTAGTTAAGATTGCTCGAATAGTCATCCCACTACACTGTCTTACTTTTTCGCTAAAAATAACCTGGGGGAAGAGGAGGATAGATTGGGATATTATTTCATTGTCTTTTATTGTTTTCTCAAGCGAGTTTCTAGATGAGTTTTCAATTGACAGATCCCTTCCCTTGATGCAGACTTCTTGCCTTCTGAGTTGCCCTTAGCTAGTTTTTCGAATAAGAAAATATTTCCCTCTTGATTTAGAAGTTTACAGTTACTAAAATGGTGAGAATGGAGCAGATTTAAGTCTCTTCAACAGAATCAGGCCACAAAGAGCTTGTCAGAAGAAGACAGTCAGGTATTCCCTTAGCTATTGTTTAATGTTGTACCTGCATGGCAAGTGACAGAGACCTTGATGTTTTCCTCAAAGAGCTTTTCTCTGACATAAAAGCACTTAATTTTGTTTTCTCTCACAGGGTCAGAAGAGTAAAGATGGTAGCTGAGAAAGGGACTGAGACAGAAAATGGTGTGAATGCTGTGAATAATGGCATTAAGCACAGACATGCCAGATCTGAATACAGGCTGTTGCACTTGAAAGAGAAAAATAAACTTTCTGATGCAGAAAAGAGCCATCAGGTACTGGCAAGAAACATCCATTTGAAGTGGCAAGTTTCAGTATTTTCTGTGTGAGCCCAAAAGTTTGTTGGTACTTAAGTGTATGGATGGATCCAATTCCAGGTACTCTCTTTCCCAACAAATCTTTGCTTACATGTAGGAAACCTATAAACCCTTTCTGCTTCTGGACTGAACAGTTGACATGTTGCTAATATTAAATGTAAGCACCTTTTCATGTGTCTGTTACAATACTCAAGTGTGTTAATTACAGACAGTCCTGGAAAATGTCTGTTTTACCTAACTGCTTATTTAGTTACAGAGATTGCTGCTCATAAGCTGCTCAGTTAGGGAATACTGCTGATAATGATTAAAAATAAATAAAATAGAAATTTTCAAAAGTAGTTCTGCAAAATATTTTTCTTGCAAACAATTCTTACGTTATCCTCTGGAAGACTGGAGGTAGGAAAATGAAGACTGAAATGTCTCTAGGAGGGTGAGAGAGAGACTAAGTTAAGGCTTCGTGATTGCTGTTTAAAGCTCTAAAACAAGAAGCTTTGTGGAGTTACTGTTGAGGTCCTCTGGGTCAGTAAGGTGTTACCTCCAGTATGAAGAACATAGATTAGAATTTGTTCAGAACAAATTTCTTCAGTCCTACAGGACTGTAGTATTTTGCCATTCCAATTTCTCTATTTCTAGGCATTTGGAGATAAGAGATTACTGTGTATCGTGGCGTAGTAGCAGCACTGGCTCTGAACCTGCGGTTTGATGCAATTCATGTTGGTCCTTTCAGTGCCTTCATCTTATTTTGCTGCATTTCTAGGATGATTGCACCAACAGAGATGGTATTTCTGATGACCTTTCAAGTGAGGAGGATGCTGAAGCAATGGCACAAAGGATCTTATTAGGCCAGAATGCAGAAGGGGCTTCCAGTGACAATAGCTATGAAGAGAAGAAAAGGCCTCTTGTTTCTCTGAACCAGGCTGTCTCACAGGTACTCATGTTGAATTTATGCCATTTTCCACGCAACTTTCTGCTATGGATCATGGGCTGTTTTTCCTTTTTTTTTGGCAGGTCAAGGAAGCCCTTAAAGGCGCCAGAGACTCTGATAGTGTCGTGGAATCTGAACTGGAATCCACATTATATAGTCAGGTATGGTGGTAAATTCACAGGCTTAGCTTTTCTGAGCCTGACCAGTGCAGGGATATCCCTCCCATCAGAACAGACCATTATTAAATAATAGTGCTTCAGCATCTTCAGGTGTAATGTGTGGCCTCCCTCCCTGCATGTTTGCAGCTTTGTGGATTTCATTCACAATTGTGACTATTCTATTTTTTTAACAACAACAGCAAAAAAAAATCATTCTACTAGCAGCACGTTATGGTCCAAGCTGCCTTGAATTGCTTGTATTAAAGGCTTGTTGTTTGGGAGGCAGCACTGTATTGTAGCTTTTATGCTACTAAATTCTAGTTCTTGAAGGAAGAAATATTTTATTCTGTGATATATACTCATTCACTTAATTACTTATCTTCCCGACCCCCCACTCCCACTACATAAAAATAAAATATAGATAAAATATATGGATATAAATATTTAAATAAATGAAATCTTAACATAGATTATGGAGAAACTAGAAAAAACTTTGCATTAGAATTGGTGAGTCAGTTTTTATTTTGAAAAGTTGAGAATGGAGGTGGGGAACTTATGCTATCCATGTGACTTCCCATGTAGAAATAACGATCACAAAAACTATCAGTAAGTAAGATTGCCCTTAGCAGCTCACACATCAGTCTCTATCAGGTTGATATAACTGTAAGTTCTCAACTGAGACTGAGCCTCACGGGAAGCTGATTTGTCTGATTGCTTGGAGAGGGCAATGCAAATTGGATGTGGGGCTGTACTGTGTAAATTTTGTCATCTTCAAAGGACTCAAGATCCTGCATTAGTGTGGGATCCCGGAGCTGTAGTGTGACCCGGAGAGACTCAGAAAGTACTCGCCATGACTCTGAGACAGAAGACATGCTTTGGGATGATCTGCTTCACGGGCCAGAGTGCCGCTCATCCTGCACCAGTGACAGTGAGGAAGTGACTGTGAAAGGTACCAGGCGAGACGTGAAGGAAGATGTTTTCCAGCAGGTTTGTTGTTTTGCGTGCAGTAGAGAGTACTATGAAAGGTTTTTTGTTTTTTGATTTTTTTTTCTTTCTTCTTCAATTCAACTACCCCCTCCTCATTTGTCTGCCCAAATAATACAAAAGATGCATCTGAATGCTGTTGGTATAATGTAAGCAACCTACTGCTGGATGAGCCCATTCTGTCAGCTGGACTAATCACACAGAAGGCTAGAATGATCTAAACAGAATCAATGAACTTCCCCCCACTATCATCTAGACCACTGCTAATCCCAAAACAAAGTGTTTCACTCAAAGACAACTTTGGAATCCCCTTTCAATCTAAATACTTAATAGGAAAAATAATTATTTAGTAGTAAGACAAAAATGCATTATATGCCTGTTGCATTCTTTTTTCTTTTATAGAATCATTTGTTTTGGCTACAGAATACAAGTCCAGCATCTGCAAAAGTGAGTGCGCTGATCTGGGAAGGGAATGACTGTAAGAAGGTGGACATGTCTGTGCTGGAGATCAGTGGGATTATCATGAGCAGGGTAAGAGAGCTGTAAAGCATTGCAACCTTTCTCCCATACACTTTAAAAAACAACAAAAACTGAAAATAGCTACGCTGGCAACCATGAAATGCAGTATAAAACTAGGTCCTCCCACAGCTGCAAATACAGTTGTCCTAAATGTACTTAGGAATTGCATAAACCAAGATTTATCGAGTCTCGGTAAAGACTGGTGAGCATTTTTTGTTTTTAAATTGTGGTGTTTGGACTGAAATGGGTGGGATTACTTTATGCTATGTCCTTTGAGGCAGGGGGGAAAATGAGTGCTCAATTAAATTAATGCTGCCACAGCAGCATATGTTTCCTTTGATGCAAAAAATCTGGTTGATCGTGCTGTTTTTTTACTGCTTGCCAGGTTAATGCCTACCAGCAGGGAGTGGGGTATCAAATGCTGGGAAACATCATCACCATTGGATTAGCATTCCTACCATTCCTCTACAGACTCTTTCGCACAGATAACCTGGAGCAGTTGTGCTCCATTTCTCTAAAGGAGCTTTTGCACATCTTTTGTGGAGCACCTGCTAGCATCCCCGTCATTGTTTTGTCTGTGATCAACTTCCTTGAACGTCTTTGCTTAACCTGGATGTTTTTCTTCATGATGTGTGTTGCTGAGAGAACATATAAACAGGTATGCTTAAATATATTGAAACTAAAATATTTCATGAACCATGGAGCA
The DNA here is from genome assembly GCF_011077185.1 of Oxyura jamaicensis. Lineage (NCBI taxonomy): Eukaryota > Metazoa > Chordata > Aves > Anseriformes > Anatidae > Oxyura > Oxyura jamaicensis. The sequence continues at coordinate 6,214,742 of NC_048918.1, read as the reverse complement.
GTGGTTCTTCCAAAACCATGCTTCCTATCATAAGACAATGGCAAGACAAACATGTCTCAGCATGCAGAAGTGTTGAATCAGGTAAGATGTGTGAGAAACTTAGATGAGTCTGGTAAGACTCTTTATCAGGCATAAGCTTGTCGATACACTTGCTACTTAGGAAAAAGCATACTTAGCTGGCCTGTTCTAAGGTGGAACATTGGAGAGTTGGCTACATCATATTCAGCTCTGTCATGACTGGGCAATAGCTTTGTCAAAATGGTTCTGAATATTGCATACTATGAAGAATGGTGTCATCATTTCCTGGTTTGACAAGAGCTTTGTGGCCACCCTTGTGTAGCATCAGCAGTTCTACCTCTGCCACATACAAGATGATAAATGTCTGAGAGGTCAAGCCCTGCAGTTAGACTTTCCAGAGTGCTGTAAAGCTAAGTCTTACTGCCAGTTACCACTAAGCAAACCCTAGCAATGATTTTCCTTCTTATGTTTTGTTATGTTTTCTAATTTATCTTTGAGTGTGTATGTGTGTTCTTAATTTGCAGAGGTTTTTATTTGCCAAGCTTTTTAGTCACATTACATCTGCTCGGAAAGCTAGGAAATATGAAATTCCTCACTTCAGACTCAAGAAGGTAGAAAACATTAAGATCTGGTTATCCCTTCGTTCCTATCTAAAGGTGAGTTCTAATCCAAGAATGGGTGTGTTTGGTTATTACAGTGAGTGTAAATGAAGTCTCTAGGTACATTACATGTCTCTGCAGATCCTACATCCAAACTTTAGACCTGACTCAGTGTCTTTATTTCTCCAGAGGCGAGGCCCCCAGCGATCTGTGGATGTTGTTGTATCATCCATCTTTTTATTGGCTCTTTCAATTGCTTTTATATGCTGTGCCCAGGTGAGTTTTTTTTTTAAGTAGGTAAAAAAAAAAAAAAGATGATTTTTTTTTGCAGAACCTACATAATGCTTGCATTGTAGCTGTTGGTCTCCAAAATAGTATGGGGAGTGGAGTTCTGCGTTGTTAAGAACTTGGTGATGTTTAGTTGGTAATAGATATTCATTCTCTCCTTTTGTGGTGGAAAGCTTGGATTTCGTATAATTAGGATTTCAGGACAAAGGCTTTTTGCACAAAATAAAGGACTCTGCCTAAGCACCTCATGTGTTCACAGGATGTTTTATTTAAGAGGGCTGATTGCAGCACCATCTTTAAGAACCCTTGTGGTTGAAATACAGCTCAGTAACTATTACACCTTTTAATTCTTCACTAAACCTTCTGTTACAGTAAGTAGTGTTAATAAAGGAGCTGTTTCTTGGTTTCTTTGGTTTTCGCAAGAGATTGATTATGTTTTTTAGGAAAGTTCTTAATATCAAGAAGATGCAGTTGTGATGGAAATAGGACTGATGAGTAGTAGATACTGACTTTCACTGCTGTGATTGCTTTTGTAAGCCACAGGTCACTGGAGAAAGCAATGACAATCCCCATCCTGCTGTAATAGACCTGATGAATAAATGCACTCCTAGGAAAGGCAGAATCAGCTTAGCATGGCTGTGGTGGTCTAAGGCTTTGTGACAAGCACACACAAGGAAAGACATTTAATTACTAGTTAATGGGAAAGAGGGAGGAAAGAGAAAGTACAAGCTTTCAGGCTAACACATCTTTTTCTTGGTGGAAAGGGGAAAAAAAAAAGCAAATTCCAAGCTAAAACAAGGTTGTTAAACAAGTTTTTTTTACTTTAACCTTGTTACATGAATAAATTATACTTCAAAGGAAAAAGCATCAGTCACTACAGAGCATGGATATTTGTTCAGAAGAGGAATGAGGGCAAGGCTTTTGCACCTCTCCAAAGAATAGGCATGTTAGTTGTTACTGATGTAGATGGTTTTTGTTTTCAATACAGGTCCTGAAGGGTCACAAAACATTTCTGAATGCAGCTTACAACTGGGAGTTCTTAATCTGGGAGGTAGCACTTCTCCTTTTTTTACTACGCCTAGCATCCTTGGGATCTGAAACCAACAAGAAATACAGTAATATTTCCATCTTGCTTACTGAGCAGGTACCTCCATGCACTTGTTCTCCCCTTGGCTTTATGCCGTTTTTGGCTATAACTACTGCATTTCAAACCATCTTAAAAAAATACCAGAATCAAATTTTAAAATTTAAAAACCAACATTTGTGCTGCACTGTAATAAAGCAATATAACTGTATAGCTAGGGAGGGACAAGCTGGTAAATATTAGACAGACTCAAATTTTAAAGGTTTAAATTATTTTTGGCTGGGCATTAACACATTTGCCATGTCAATCAGGAAATAATGATATATCACTGTTAAAGTCCTCTGTCTGTAGATGTTATCATTTCTTTAGGAGTGAGATTGCAAAAATAACTCTTAATTTTTCCAAAGTCAGAAATTGTTTGGGGGCTAGTATTGGAATATTAATCTCTAGTCTGTAATGTTTATCTGTCACAGATAAACTTATACCTGAAGATGGAGAAGAAGCCAAACAAGAAAGAACAGCTGTCTCTAGTAAACAATGTTTTGAAACTCTCTACAAAGCTACTGAAGGTAAGTTAATCTCCCTAAAAACAGATCGTTGCTCAGCTTTATGCAAATGGTGGCTAATGACAATGACCGTGTGGTTTTGCTCTTTCCAGTTCAATTGTCTTTTGATTAGATAAGCTAGGTTTCACAAAGGGAGTTTGTCTGTGCTCCGACAACAGTGGTATAAGATCTAGTAATACAAGGTTCATGTAGCTAATTATGTTGCAAACATTTGACTAATAGTGACTTGCTACAATTTAGAATGTCATTTTCCTTCAGCAACTTCAAAGTGGAAGTTTGTTGTTGACAGAGGCAGGGTAGCTATTTGAAAGAAAGGGCATTGTCTAAAAGCCACCTAGAATAGTCTAGACAAATTTTGCAGCCTGTTGCATCAGAGTCTTGTTATGAAGCTAGTATTTATAAAAAGGATGTTTTTCAGATCCAGGATGGCTGTTAGAAAACATCTGAGCAGGGAAGCCTGAAATCCATAGTGGAAGGCTACAGAGGCAGCTCAAAGTCTGCCGGAAAGCCAGTATTAAGCTAAAAAGCAGATTAATTGCTTCAGGTGAGGGCTAACTAATGGCAGGATTGTTTTTTGTTTGTTTGTTTGTTTGTTTCTTTTCTCTTTCTTTCTCTTACTGTAGGAATTAGATACCCCATTTAGACTGTATGGGCTGACCATGAATCCATTAATCTACAATATAACACGTGTTGTAATACTTTCTGCTGTCTCGGGTGTTATAAGTGATCTGCTAGGATTCAATATCAGAGTAAGTATAATTCCCACGTAAAGAAGAAAACCCTTGGGCATGCAGCTGTGTCACTCTTACACCATTGCCAAATTCCCCTTCACCCAAGCAAAAAGACTTGGTTTGAATTAGGCTCCCTCTGCTTGGTAATTCAGAGAAGGGACCAGCTTGAGTCAAGCTCTACCTCCCTCAGCCAGCTGGTAGCATGGGGTGGGGGAAGAACAGCCCTGTATTAAGTTTCAGCCCTGGTCAGGCTTAAAGCCATTAGTCAGACCCCTAAGTTCTGTCTCTTCAGAATAAAGATATGGTCCTCCTGTAGTTCACATCATAAGCTCACTGAGCATAGCATTCAGTGCAGGATGGGTGAAGGAGATGGGCGTCTTAGCTGTAGATGATCAGCATTCAGCCCTATGGCTTTCAGGGCTATACTCATTCTCAACCTCTCTTTTCAGTTATGGAAGATTAAACCATGAACTGACTGAACATCAGCACTCAGCCATCTCCTCCACCAGAAGGACAGACCAGAGACCCACAGCTTGGGCAAAAAGCAGAGGCGCTCTCACATTACAGAAAGATGTAACTGCCAAGGTCTTCAGCAGAGTCTCAGTGTATGTACTGAAAGTTGTGCCTCTGCTATACTGTTCTATAACTATATTGGGCTAATTAATGGTCATCTTATGGCATACACATGTACAACAGGCTAAATGGGGCTAATTAGTAGTTGCTGAGATGGAAAGTTATCAGGAACTGTGTGCACATACTGTGGGGCACTGAACACTATAAAAGTCATGCTACTGCTCTTACTGGAGTGGCGCGATGGGTGCCTTGTTTCTTTAACAAACATCAATCCTGTGCATAAGCTAAACAAAGAGGCCTCCTGTTTCAGTCTCATTTTCAGAGAGCACTGCAGCTACACTGATTTCAGAGCTCTGTTCAGATAGACAATACTTAATGGCAGTTACCTGAATGTGCTGAGGAGTATTTTTCTTAGCATCTCAGTGTGTTTTAGGCTTTGCCTCTTTATTCTGAGCTACTGCAGGATGCAGTGAAGTTCAGTCTGCACAAGGTGAACACTGCCCCGACGCTGACAGTTGTTAAGCTTGCAGCTGCATAGTAGCTACAACAGATTAATGCTGATTGGCTTACATTAGGCTTACCACAAATAAACTGTTTTTTTTTTTTGAAAACATCAGTTACGCGAGAACAACCTTACAACACAAACTGCATGTAAAACAGCTATCAACTAAAAGTATTTTGCTGTGTTCATTTCCTCTAACCTCTCCGTTAGGTTAGTCAGTGGGCAGTTAGTAGCAAGTGCTATGTACAAAGGGCAGTCTGCTGTACCCACTGCTGACCAGCTTAACTCAGTGTTCTGGGAAGCTGCTGCAGCCGTGCACTGCAAAAGTGCCTTACACTGGAATACTTAAGGAAGCGTTCTGTTGTGCGAATCAGGTCAGTGGAAGATAAGTTACAAAGACCTTCTCACTTAAAAACAGATTGTTTAGAAAAGGCATAGGAGAGGGAAAAAAAAGGACATCTGTTAAACTTGCATTTTCCCTAAGTTTTGTGACCATTATCTTCAATTTTATATATAAATAAGAAAAACAAACAAACCTTTTCATAGCTTCATTCTTTCACTTAAAGAGTAAGCGGGCATGAGAATTTTGCGTAGCAAACTGTTTATAGCTATTTTCTGTACAAGGAAAGGTTGTAAGATGGAAAAGGAAATGACATTTTTATATATCAAAATGTACAAATAAACCTACAGTACAAGTATTTCATCATAAACAACTGTTTCTACATGACTTCATGATTTTTATATTACCTTCGTTGAACATTTGTTATTTGAAGCGGGAGTCCAGAAAACGTCCAATAATAAATTGTATTTGTTTTCCAGAAGAGTATTATGTTTGTGGGTAAAATCTGGGTTATAGATTTATCTGTTTAAAGTATCACACCACTGAAAGTCAGCAGACAATCTATTTTATACAGTGCAGAACCAACAAGCAATTAACTGGACTTTTTTTTTAATATCTATATAAAAAATAATGAGTGATTTACAGGTCTCTCTCTAGTCAGAACCTCAGAAGTATGTATAAAGGTGCTGTACATTATATAAACATTTACACCCAGTATATCCATACATTGCTTAGCATTCCAAGGCCACATTGCTAAGTCATCTGATACAGTAAGTAAGTACAGATACAAGTTCTATGGAAAGAGAATTCACACACAGATAGGACAATAAATCAGGTCACATTAATATATAGAAAAAATATAGGGGTAGTTGATGACAGGGAAATAATTTCAGTGGTGCTATTTCATCTCTGTACTAAACTTCTGAATCTGTTTCTGCATTCAGTGGTTAGGGCAAGTGCATACAACAAAAAAAACAGACTCTTGTTAAGAATACATGGTTAATATCTACACAGACTAATTTTGAAGTATTAAATATTTTCACAGTCATACTCCATAACGTGGAGTACTTGTTCATGTTATGCTACACAACAAATCAATGGATCATCCAATGTGAAGCAGCAGAGCACAGTTCAGATCTGCTTTAAAGCCTGTTTAATTTTCAAAGTGTTTCTTTAAAAAGCTGTTTGAGTAGTCATCTGTACTTCTAAAGAGTTCTTCAACTCAGAACTGAATCACTGTGCTTCATTACGCTTTAAAAACATTACATGTTTCAAAGCCTGAACAAGTCTGAATTTTGATGAGTAAGTAAAGCTTGACCTTCTACAGTTACTTTTCCTTCTGCAACCTGGACCAATACCTTCCTTTTACCACTTTTTTTTTTCAGTAATTAAAGACCTATCATGTCAGGAAATCACCTCTAAAACTATCGTGGAAATAAAAACCTTCAATTTATGCAGTCTGCTGTTCTTACAGCTATATGTCTAATGTCAGAAGATTCTGGTGGTAACATTCCCCAGTATTATTTTTTAAAAATCTGTATTATAGCCCAAACAATAGATATTAAGATTCATGTACCCTGTATATCATACTATTTAGCACTCTTAGACACACGTTTAAAATAAAACATGGGAGACCTAATACACACAGGCAGGAACTTCATTTAAGGAGCTAGTATGGCAGGTGGTTCTGTCCTAAAAATGAATTGTTAGCTCTACAGAGGGAAAGAAAAAATCCAATTCTTAACTAGCATTAAATAATTAAAGATGTGACTTTTTTGTATACAGCACCACAATGAGGCTGAAAATAAATGCACACTCAATGCTTATGTTTACAAAGAATGCTAAGGAGGACATCGTGCTACATTAAACCGAAAGAATTATGCTATTTAACAGAAACCAGCATTTTCTCTTTTTTGACAGATGTTTGCAAACAGCTATTATAAGCATCCTCATGAATCAAGAAAATAAAGCAATTTTGTTGTGTTCATAAAAGGCAAAATTACAAAACATTGATTTATGTCAAATATAATTTTTATCTACACAATTTTATATTAGGTATAAAAATTTAAGAAAAAGACATCAATTGGAACAGCATCAGTGGCTCATTTGCTGCCCTACAATTGACAGAACCAACCCACCCATCTTCTTACTGAACCAGTAAGACATGGGTATTTCCTTATGTAAACATGCAACATGCTCTTGAGAAAATACCCATTTCGACAAAACCTTGACTTTCCTGTGACTGGAATACATATGAGAAGAATTAAATTGACTGGATACAGTAGATAACTTGGCACAAGAACAAGAAGTGAGTTATGATCACATTGGCAATATAGGCATTAAATAATTTTGTTCAGAAACTCACAATACTATCTGAGAAAGCCGTAGCAGTGCAACGTTGAGAGCAGCAGAACACCGCCTTCAAAAGGACAAGGGGACAGCAGCTTATGGAGGCATTTCATTTAGGCAATCCAAAAGGTCCTTCATGCAGCTTAGATAATTTAAGAATGAATCAAATACTTTCCACCCTCTAACCAGTTTCTGAAAAATATGACAACTTTGTGAAAAGAAACAATGCTTTTAAATGATCATTATTAGAAACTTGATTACATGTTCTAAAAAAAAATGTCAGTCAAACCCGTTTTTCAGCCACACCTGCTGCATTGGTGACTTTACATGCACTTGGTACCCTCCAAGGTCCAGGAGTTATTAGTGTTTTCTTGACCGGAGAACTATTTTCAGATTTGGAAATTCCATCATCTTTGGTTTCATCAGGCAGCTCCATGTGTTGCTCTCCATGCCATCTGTTCAGAATATCAGTCTCCTGTGTGTCTAGCCTTCTTTGTTTCTCCATGGAAAGCAGTGGAATATTGGAAAGACTTGAAGTTTTGAATCTGCTGGAACTCAGTTCTCCAGAGTTCGACTTCCTTATTTTTTCATCTTCGGATGTGTTTCTCTTGGAGTCACTGAATGGAAGGTTACTCTCCTCAAATGCTGCATATTTTCTCTCTGGAGGCCACCCTTCCTTCTTTCCAGAACTATTCTGCTTCCCTTCTTTTCTTGTGACTCCTATTTTACCATTTCCACCTTTCAGTTGCTCAACAGTCATCTTATCACCACCACTTAAGTCAGGATATTCTTGTAACTTGCAGAACACTTCCATGTTTCGTTGCTTACTGAGATGCTTTTGAGGACTGGCAGACCTGCCTTGATTTCCACTGGAACACTCTTTTTTGCTACTATTGTTCATCCCTATTTCTGTGAGTTTACTCTCAGTCTTTCTGGAACTGTCAGGTTTATGTGAGAGATTGCCATAGCTTTTTTCAGGATTCCCCTTTCTAGGGCTCTGCAAATCTGTGTGATGGTGTCCCTCAGCTGCCCCTAACTTTTTTGGACTTGCAGATCTGTCTCTTCTGGTCCCTAATTCCAAACTACCTTTTGTGATTTCAAAGCCAGGGCTGGAGGGGAGATCCCATCTGTTCTTTGTTCTCTGGGGAGAAGACAGAGGCTTCATCTCAAACTGGTTTTCAGTTAAAGTGCTAATCTTTTCAGGCACGGTGTTCTTTGCTTGTTCCAGTTTCTCAGACAGTTGAACTTTCATTAAAGCTTCTCCTGGTACTGGTAAATAACACACTTCAGATGGGGAAGCAGAATGTGAAGATGAAGATAATGGTGACTGTTCTTCATATATTACAGTTGATGAAGCTGGATTATAACTATCCCAATCACCTGGAAGTAAACAGAGAGAGATTTGATTAAGTTTTTTAAGAACATTTTAGAAATGTGCATGCTACTGAGGTATCAGGATGTTATGTGAAAGCTGCAATTTAAGAAAGATTCTGTAGTGGCATAATCTCAAAGTTTTATTCAGTCATTTTTCCATATTGCATTGTTCTACAACTTACAACAATTATAAGGAAGTGACTTTGGAAAAAGCTTGTGCTTATGCTGGCTGAATTTCTGTGGGACTGACGTGGTCTTTTGTAATCATAATTTTAGAGCCTATGTAGCCAAATTGCAAAACAAGTTCCTGACCTGCATTGGTTACAAGAAAATCAAATGCTAAAATGCTAAAATGCTTTTTTTTTTTGCTAAAAGAAAATTGAAAATAATGAGAAGTTGAGGTTACTCATAGCTTTGCACTTTAATAACAGGAAGAGATGAAACACGAGACATGCAGATTTACCAAGTCTTTAAGGAAAACCCAAGAAAAGCACTGAAAGCCCTTAATGTTGCTCAGGTTTCACGTAGGGACACAAACTGGAGGGAGCCAAACCTGAAGGAGGAAGAGAAAAAGCCCAGAACTACATACCAAAATCACAGAGTACAGCAAGCAAGAATTCAATCAGGAATGTATGATTAACAGCAAGACAAGAAGCAAAACCTCTCCCTTCTTTACAGTCACTGATCCAGTCTAAGTTGTTTAAGCTTATCTTGGGACCTGACTTTGGCAGAGGGCTGGACCAGATGGTCTCTAGAGTTCCTGCCTGACTTCTCTATGATTGTGTGTTTCTATGTCAGATTTAGGAAATTTCCATGTACAGGAGGGCCAGCAGTGGTTCCAGATAGCTCTTGTGCTGTCCTCTTGGTGCACAATAAACAATATTTAGCGCTGCTGAAATTATACCACGCTTAAACAGCTGTTAGTAAGGAGAGAGCTAGAGATGAACCTCACACTGGTTCCCTCTGTTCTAGCTTGTAAATGCTGATTTAAGAGGACCTCAACAGAAGTTCATCACAACACAGAGGACTCTAACTTTCACACTTAGTGACAAAGTAATTCAGTGTGAAACACAAACGAAGCCAGTCAGGAAGCTAGCAAGATGGCATAGAACAGATCTCGTAGGTCACAGATGGGCTGTTTCCATGCCATGCGCTAATTCACTCTGATTTTACTGTGATGTGCAATTTGGAACAGTACTATGTTAAGAACCATCTTCTAGCTCTCTGAAGGAAAAAAATGGAAAAACTTCTGAGCAGATTTTATCCCTTGAGCGGATGCCAGTTGCTGCCTGTAAATAACTGAACACAACAAACTATTTGGTAGTTCAAACTGTGTGTTTTAAAATTTTCAAGGGATAAACTCATGGTTAGTTAACTATTACTGAAAAGCTCTTCATCAGAAAAAGCGACCTTACAATTTTTAAGAAATTTACACAAAATGAAACCACACTTTAGATGACATACTGTGATCTGGTATCAAGCCAGTCCCTGGTCTCAGCAGCAGCAAAACTTTATTTCCCCCAGCCTGAATCAGCTCAATAGCTCGTGTGTGAGTGATTCCTTGGGTGGGTTCTCCATTAATTTCAACAATTTGGTCACCAACCTGGTAAGAAAATAACAACCAGCTCAGTTTTTATGAATCACAGCCACCATAATTTAGAAAGAAAAAACAGAGACAGATGCATCTGTTTTTCCTCTCACGTTAAATCCACATAAAATTAACAATAACCATAATGACCCCAGGACTGCTGATTATGCAATACAATACAACACAAAACAACACAACAAGGTGGCAGTTCAGAACTCTTCATGTCAGGTCTCCTACTCAGCCAGCTCAATAAAAAGTCTCAGCTTACTTTAAACTTCTTCCATTTATTTACAAGTGGTGAGACAGGTACAGCCATATGCCTGAGCCTATCTTCATTCTGGATCGTCTCACATAGGGAGCTTACTGACAAACCATGGAAAACCTGACAACATGCATCTGTATGTTTAATAAAAAACTGACTGTTACTAGGGCAGAACAAGTTTCATATAAAGGAATGGATTCATTTTTCCAGGTAGGAAAGATCACCTTTATGTAGATATCAGTACTAAGGTCTCTGAGGCCAATCAGCAACTTACATAGAAGCTGGGTGGATAATTACACTTCACACCAACTTTGCAGGCTACCAGAACAGGACTCCAATAGTATCTGTACAAAACGTCATGAAACCCATTTTGCAATACACGGGTCAGCCAATGGATGTCACCAGTGTTTAAATTTAGCAGTTTATAGAAACTGGGCTTTGTTAAATAAAACGCCTCTGCCAAAGAAGGTCACTAGCTGATTACTCATCTGATAGGACAGGGCGCTCTGTACCATGCTACGTGCCTCACATCATGCTCAGTTGCCATTAACTGGGTGAGAAATTCCTCTTCACTGTTTTAGAGTACAGCCAGAATAATGACAGCATTTTACAGCTGTGGGAGGGACAAAGTGAGTGACACAAAACCCACGAACAATCACACTGAGTGAGCTCAGAGCTGCGGAGGCATGCAGCGCAGCACTTCTGGCCCTGCTCCACCGCTCCCACCGGTGCCTGACCTGTGGCTGACTGGCTGCGGAGGGGTCCATCCAGACTGCACCACCATCAGCAAATACATTCACTACTGAATAACAAAAGCACTAATGTGGCTAAAACCGGCGTCCTGAGTGATGCAACAACCAGGGCAGAAGTGGTGCAGACAGCCGTGTGATTTACTTACAATCATATTGTACTAGCACTTTGCCTCCTCTTGCCACTGACACATCTGAATTAAGCAGCATTTTATTCATACAAATGCACCACCAGAAATGAATGAGGATGAAACAAGTTAGGATTCTCCCATGCTGGTGGGACAAGCAGCTGACTCTGTTCTGAATCCACTTTTCATATGTGATTGCACTACTGTTACACACAGCTTCAGCACAGGAACTGTGTCAGTCTGCAGATTAACTCTGCTCTACTGTACAGTTCACTTGTCTACTAGTCAAAGTAGGACTTCTGGGAAACAATAAGATGAAACTTGAGCCTTTTGTTCATGTAGGTTTGAATCTTGCTCTCAGCACCTTTGCCACCTATGATCACAAAGCACTCCTGTTTTACTGGCCAAAAGGTGATCAGAAACAAAAGGGTAACAAAAAAGATCTGAGAAGAAGCATGAAACTCCAGGTTTGTTTTTATTATTTAGATTTTAATCTGTCTGCTAGGATAGGACCCCTTTCTGTTAAGAGATGAGACTGGAAAACTCAGAAATAGGCAACAGGATGTACTTCACTGTACCAGGCTGGACTGAGGAGGAAGAAACTGTGAGCATTTGAGGATCCTCCTATATACATACATCCTTGGCACAGAAAGGTGCCTGGTGCCCAGTGGTAGGGTGGCCTTTAAAAGACTGCTGAGGAACTTCCCCATGGTCCCCCCTCCCTTGGGATCTATTTCTGGGCTCTTTCTTGAATGCAGCTATGTAGGCAGAGAGCATTGGCTCCCGTCATGCTTGTCTTCTCCCCTGGTCAAAGACAATATGCACTAAATCTTTGTCAGAAATTTAATTTCTGCAAAGAATTAGGATAGTGGAAGTTAACAATACATAAAATTTCACATCCAAGTGAGAGTCAGAATAGCTCCAGCAAGTACTGAGTGTCAGCTCTATCCTGGTAGACTACAGTACAAACGAAGGCAGAGACGTGTGTCAGTAGCCACGCACAGAGTGAACCAACCACCAAGGGACTGCATTTCATGGTCACCTGACCCAGTTTTGTGCTCTAGACTGTGAAAGTTCAGCTCTGAATGGAAGTCACAGATCATCATGCACCATCAGTTCTTTGCTATTGTACCTTTATATTTTGGTTTTCCTACAATAATAGTGAATTTCTTACAAAACCATAAGAATCAGCAGAGTAATCTTTGAAAAAAATATTAGGCTTATATCTTTAAGTAATGCACAGAACAGCAATAGCACAATGTACACACAGAAATTCTTTACAAATTCAGTGACTTGGACAGTGACTATACTTCCAGTTTTCTGCTCCACTGTGCAATTTCTTGTCTGGAGTATCCTGATGTACTGCTGCTAAGCCCAGAGACGTTATTGTAACTCAGGCACATGGACAGACATATAGTTCATTTCAGATGGCCAGTTATATTTTCTCCTTTAAAAGCCTAGAACCACGGAATATGCTGTCGCTGCACAGTAATAGCTGAAAGGACAGCTGTCCAGATGCTGTTCTGCCTGCTGGGATCCCAAACTCATGAAAAAACAAAGTTTGTTACCACCATAGGCAAATTAAGTATGTCAAAAGGCTGACTTCTGTGCTAACAAACTGATGAGGAAAGACAAACTCACATGTACTCTCCCATCTTTGACAGCTGGTCCATCTTCAGCTAGTCGAAGGATAAATAAGCCCATGTTGTATTCCTTTCCTCCTCGAAGACTGAACCCAAATCCTCGAGGGCCTCTCTCCAATTCTACTGGGAAACAGCCAGAATTCTGTGCAGAAAGTGAGACCAAAGGGAAAAAAAAAAAAAAAAGATGAGGACCTGTAGGCAGACTTAAATCTTTGCTTCTCTGGAAAAATGCTTTAAAAATTTCCACATTTTGAGAAACATGCAATATACAATTTAAAAAGAATTCATCACAACTCATGTATGATTAAGTGGAATGGTTTCATTCTAAGTCTAAATATAAATAACATCTTTCTTTCTAAGTTTTAGATATGCATAAGACTTCTTTAGGAAATATTGCCAGAGGGTCTGTAGTAGCCCTGTTCCAAGGATTTTCTCTGAGTGTTCAACTATTATAAGCAAATAAATATAAATTAGCAAAAACATTCTGTGAAATGCTTTAGTGCATTTTTATAAGCAACTTTCTACCCACGTCTGACATGGAAAAGTTTTCCTGTTCTCATTTTGAATACTCTGTGGCAATTTCATTGTAGTGTCTTGATAAACCAGCATTTTGCGTGCCTCTGCATGGTTACCTGCACCTGCGAATGACGACTACCAATAACAGAAGCAACGCCAGCATCTGGTTGTGTCAAGTGCTTATGCTCAGGCCACGAAAGCCTATAACTATTTGAAACTTCTTTTCCAGCTTCAACTTCTGTAGCTACCCTACAAAGAAGTAAAAGGAAGCGGATGTTAACTTTGCATTTAAATGATCCCACCAGTCAAGCTTTTCTAGTTGTTTTCAGTTCCTTTTGCCAAATACAAAAGCTCTGTACCTGTCTGTACTGGAAGGGTTCATCTGTGCTGATCCCAGAGGTCGGTGCTGTGGAGCTGGACTCTGCTTGGCAGAGTTTGTTCCCGACGGAGGACCACGATGTTCTAATAAATTCAAACAAAAACAACTGATAATTTTCCAAATATAAAGCGAGGCACATGCAAGAGACCACAGTGACCATCAGTGCAATGTCTGCTGCTCTCAACTGCCTGGAACAAAATAGAAGGTTTGCATCTGAAATTTTGGGAAAAACAACCACAGCTTTCAGAGGATGAGCTGAAAGGCAGGTCTGTGTAACAGCTGATGGGCTGCTCACAGTGATGCTACTGTCACAGTCCCTCAGATTGAGCCGAGCTCCCAACAGTTACCAGGTGAAGAGGATTTTCCTAGGTTTAGTGCTGTAAGCCAGAAACCAATGGCAGTTCATCAGTTTCACAGAATAAATTATATAGAAATTTTATTCTTACTTACACTGCTTTTTCTCAGAAAGAAATACACAATTTTAACCAAACCAACCATGAACAAAATGCTTTTAGACTGTCTGCAAGTTGATAAAGAGCAGAAGGTGTTAGAGCCAGTCAGATCCACAAAGTTGGTTCAAACATTCAGTAATTTGTAAGGGATGAAGAACAATGACCATTTGAGAACATACCACTTTTATAAGGTAAGAGGAGAATGAGGATTTGCAGGGGCAATTAGGATACACTGATGAAGGTCTGAACAACAGAGGCAAACTGTCAACTCTTTTAAGCTGCAACACTGGTTTCCTATAGGTGGTCTCCTATAAGCCACCTGGAAGAAAGGTTATGAAACAGTCCCAGAGCTACACTGGAGCGATCAGGTAACTGGCACGTATCAACAATAATTTTAGTGTTCTGCTTTCTCCCAAAGGTTAAGTAAAAATTAAAGTATAACAATGCTTTAATAAAATCCTTTAAAATAATATGATTTCCTTGACCACACAACGTAGTGATTGTGCATTTTACAAGAAATCCATTGCATTTACGAAATAAGACGTTTCAGAATGAAAAATGTCTGTCACTTAAAAGAGTAATGAACCATAGTCTATGCAAAAAGCTGCCTCTTAGCTAGAAACTTAAATGGCAAATTGTGGCCCAAGATGAACTTATGTACTGCATTATAAACTAATAGATTTATTTTCCTTATACTGTTGTTTAAAAAAACGAAACAGACACAGTGCAGTTGTTCCAGTCCTCTGCTAGGTGCATCTCATTATTCATTTCTGAGTTAAAAACAAAAAAGCAAACCCAAGTAAAATATATAAAGCGCTCAAGCATCTTATGGAAAGGAAAACATAATGTGTATTATTAAACTGAATCTCTCAGTTATGCTAGACCTCAAAAGTCCTTCATAGGACTTGTTGGTGCTATTACTATGACGTGCCTTAGAGAGGTTTTTCTCTAGAGACAAAATGTCAACTTTTACTCCTAGTTTATACTCAGAATGATAATTTAGAAGCACAGGCAAGAGAAATGCCATCTGTTTGTACAAATTTTCCAGACCTCTTTCAGCCTTCTCTCTTGTGTTTCTAGCTAATACATGACAGAAGCTGACAGGCTCCTGCTTTTGTGAAAAATGTTAAAGAATGTCTTCTGGAGCATGAAGTGGAATTCGTTTATTCATATGAAAAGCAAAGACCACACATCTGTGAAAGCCAGGAGGGAGAGAGGAGTGCTACATGGTAGCATTTCCATTGCCAGTCTCAGAGGATAGCACTAAAGATGATGCACTGGGGAACATTAAGCTCTAGCAGAGTTTATGTTCTGTGATCCTGTACAGCTTTTGGCAAAACAGGCATTTTTCTCTTTGGAGCTGCATATTACATTCATCCTTGGTGTTATCCACCACCTTGTGAACAATCCCTGTAAAGCTCAGCTCTCTCCCTTGCACCCCAATAGGGGGAAAGGACTAAAGCCCTGACTAATTTACAACTACTCTGGCTTCTTCAGAGATTCTGCTGTATGGAGGGTTATGCTGTGAGCTGAACTCTATTCTTCCAAGTAAATGAGTGAGAATTTTAAAACCATGATTTATTCCCATTTCTGTGGAACAGGTTCTGCTTCTCTCTTTCATTGTCACAAAATTCTTTACATCTGAAATATGCAAACTTCAGCTGTTTTAAGTCCCCCACATTTTCTGATTGGTCTCCTCAGTCTAGTTTTATAACTTTTTTTTTTTTTTTTTTCCCTCTTTCTTAATTCTTCTCAGGCTCTTGATTTATCTCTACATTTTGGCCCAAATCTGTTAATGAAGGAAGAAGAAAAGCTAAGTTCTTATACACTGTCCAGGTAAGGTCATGCATAAATAAGGGAAAAAAAATATGTTCAGAAAGTTTATTCTAAAGACAAAGAGCCCCTGAGAAACAGATCTAATGCAACAAACTGAAACTTCAATTGCATATAAACATTGCCCTGGGCAACTGCTTTGAGGTACGTTCCTTCAAACTGCAATGAATTAGATTTGATAGAAATGAAAATCTTAATAGAAAAATAACAATTTATAGAAATCTCTCTGCTTTAAACATTAACAAAAAGGGAAATTAAGCTTTTGAAATTCTGTATTACGGGCTGAGATAGCACGTTAAATATTTGCAATGAATGTGAAATTAGAGAATGATCTGTTGGCTTTATTCACATTCTGGCTTTAGATATTTATTATTTTAAAGGTGAGAAAAGGCAACTTTCTGGCAAAATAATGATAGTAAGTTTAATTAAACCCACAAGCAGCAATCCAGAAAAATGCAGTGGTAAGCAAGGTTAGAAAACAGCTTTTCAGTTCAAATGATTGAATTTTACATATTTATAGTGAACTGTTTGCATAGGAACAATACCATATTGAATGCAACACTGCACAGGAGCTTTCATTAGAAATATCATCTCTGAAGATGGGACTTAGCAGTCACATTCATTTTGCTGCTTAGATGATACAACAGTTGTGTGTGAAGAATTTGCTAGCAGCCTGGAAAACACCAGACAGGATTTCTGTGGTGGGATGGGACCATTTTTCAAGATGTATTTTTAGCAGGCAAGAACTACAGGATGTTTCAATTGTATCCTAGGGATGCAGTACTAGTTCGTTTGTGTATTTTAAGACAGCAAGAAGAAAAGACTCAGACTGCCTAAGTGGAGGGGATATAAAATGCACCCAGCTCCCACCCTGTAGCTGGGTCCCTGCACAGTCCTTGCAGTGCTGTGCTGGATGCTCTGCAATGTTCTGACAGACCATGTCTGGCAAAAAGCTTCCTGACAACTACTGCAGCAGCAAGAGACACAAGTACTGTCCCATGGGGTGAGGAGGTTTTCCTTCCCAGTGCAGTCCTTTAGTCTGATGTAACTCCCCCAGAAGGGACAACTTCAGTAGAAGAACACAAGGTCTGAACAGGTCGTATTTCCCTGTGAGCAGCAGGATCTCTCTCATACGAGAAACCATGAGGGAAATCCCTTACCCCAGATCATGCTGTTATTACTTGTATCTTATTTTTCAATATAACCATCTCAGCAGCTGTCTCTTTCTGCCCCACCTGGGTTCAGTTCTTCCAAAGGAAACGGATGAGCCTCATTCTTCTTCCTTTCATTCCCAAAAAAACTTAAAATACTCCCTTGTAAGTGAATTGACTTCAGAAGTTACAAACATAAGATCTGGCACGTGTGGTAGGCCACATTCACTCAACTGTGCCATGCATCCTCCTTACCTTCCTCAGCAACGACGGTCAGAGTCACCACATGGCCTGCATCTTTGATCAGCTGCACTATGCTGTCGTGTGAGAGCTCCACGATGGACTGACCGTTCACCGCGGAGATGCGGTCTCCCACTTTCAGCTTCCCGCACTGATCAGCTGGGCTCCCGTCTATAACACGGCCGATCTTGTGAGGGATCACTAGGGAGTCAAGAGCAAGCACATCAACTTTTTCAGATCACAAATAATATTTGTGTTGGACAAGCACCGTACAGACCCAGAACTGCCACAACCATCCCAGAGCCTGTCCCTGCCCTACAGGCCGTCGTCGAGGTGAAGTCCTGCAGATAACCAAGGAAGCTTTGCTCAGCCAAGCGAAGGAAAATGCCAGCTGTTGGCAGCACAGCCTCATCACACACAAGGTGTTGTGCCTAAACAAAAGCACAGGAAGGAAGCAGGTCACACCTACAAAGCAGTAAGATCAGGCTCTCAGGAGCTTTCTGAAGCAGTTTGTTCTGCTTTTTGTAACATATTTCAGAACATATTGCGCTTTTCACACAGATTCTGGACTCAAAGACGGTTACAAATGTCCAGTTTAACACAGCTAGCAATCTGGGCACATGGGTTGTCTCCTTCCCCTTGCAAGAAAAAATTAAGCCTTAAATACATGTTGAAAGGAAAGCAAACCCCTCCTGTCAGAGACCAACTTATTAATGTGGTGATCACCTTAGCAGTGACCTTCCATGCATGCAGGCAGCACTGAAAGGTGTGCTGCATCAACTCTTTACAGATCTATCTCCCATCCCGCTCTCCACGATGAGCTTGCACCTTTAATAACCACCATGAACTTTAGTTAGCTCTCCTGACTCAGTTTTCCCCAATTGTCTCATAGTTAAGCTCTGCCCTATACACAGGCTTCTCCAGAGGCCAAAGCAATGGGGCAAAAGACAAAATAGAAAAAAAAGAGGCAATTTTACAAGAAGCAGAAGGAGAAAAAAGTCCTGCTTCTAGTTGCTCTGAATGCAGAGAAAGCCCTCATAGGCGCACGGAGAGCTCAGGAAGAGCAGAAGGATGCTGTGCTCCTCCGGCCGTTCCTCCAGCCTCCGCACATCACAGCGCGCTGGTGCCCATGAGGAGTTCTCATCTCACAGTTTGCTGGTGATATGTCACACTGGGGGTGGCACTCAGCAGACAGCGAGATGCCATGCAGCAGGAGCAGCCTACCAAAGCTGGGGCAGCTCTTTGTGCTGCCAGCACCCCCGCGTTACATCAACGCCCATCAGTTGGCACGTTTTCCCATGCGCTTAGAGCAGCCTTGCATTCATCTGGAGCCCTGACAGCACAGCACAGTTGGCTCCTGTCCTCCCAACATCTCACCAGGGCTCTTCTGTGCAGGAACCAATGCAAGCTCCCTCGTCATTCATTTCCAAACCCCTCTTATGACTGATCTCCATGTTTCATAAATGTTCTTGCTGGTACTTCACAGAAAAGTCTGTTTGTGTCCCCAATGCCTGAAGTAGGTTTGAGTATGCCTGCTTTTGTAGTTGCTGTACATTTTTTGTCAGCTGCTGCAACATGATTTTCTCTGAGGTATTAGAGAGGTGAGGGACACTATGCACTTGTCAGGATTATCATCTGATTTTTCCAAACCATGACAACAAATCTGAAACACTTTCACAGTCATCAGCTACCTGAGATTAAAAAACCATAAAGGTTGTTTTAATGAGCCATGCAGAAGTTACTGCGAAAGAGCAGACATTGATGCCTTCTAGCATTTACGAAGAGTTTAAATTTTAATTACACTTCCCTTAATAGACTGCTTTTTAAGTATTATATAAACCTAAAAGCCAACTGTGAAGAGAAAAGCACTGCTGGGTTGCACATACAATTCCTGATTACTTGTTTTTAAACATCCCTTATTTAGAAGAACACAGTGGCTTCATGTTAAATGGTGGCATGGAAAAGTTCTACATAGCACAGGCCGTGAATGCACCAGTGCCTCTCTTTTCTTCTGTATAATACCACAGCATGCTACTTTTTCATTTTGATGTTCTAGACAAACACTATTTCTAAATGTCTGACAGTAACAACATCATAGCTTTCCTCTAAGTGCTGCAGTCTCTACTTTCTCAGATTCCCAAAGTAAGAAATTAGATACTATAAAACCAAGGTTGAAACTATACTTCCATTTAAGTACCTATGAATCAATGCAATGTGGAGCATATACATCACAAACAATCCATGTCCTGGAGACGAGTCCCGAAGACACAAAGAAACCTGAAAACAATCTATGTCCTTAAGACTACCCTGTGACAAGTACTTCACAATTCTGTGTACAGACAGGCTGACTGCTTCATTTCCCATGTTTCCCACTTATGCCACAGCAGGATGAAAAAGATCATAAACATGAAGCAAGACAGATTAAGCTTCAGTTGTTTGGTTTGTGGAAAACTGTGAGTGAAAGAAGACTGTATGGACACAGAATGCTGTGTGCATAGCACAACCATATCAAAGAAAGAAATCACTGAAGAAACTGCAACCCTTAGCCCACATGCTAGTGACAACAGCAGCTCTGGTATAAAGAGCGTGCTACAACAGTCAGGCACCAGTAATGCCAGGCAAAACCACCAGCCACTTACCACCAGGAGGAGGTTTGTTTTTTGAGGTGAGAATGACAAAGCCAAATCCTTCATTCTCCTTCCGTTGCAGACGGACATCATAGACCTCTGGAGTCTGCTGGTTTGCAAACTCTACCCGATTTAGTCGGGGAGAACCATCCTGTGTCACTACAGGCTGTGACTCTTCCTCCTCTGGTTGCTTTTCTCCTTAGAAATAACAGACAAACAACAAATAAGGAAAAAAAAAAAAAAAAAAAAAAACAATATTGCTGTTTTATCATGTAAATACAACAAAGCTGTACATCTCGGTATCAGTGCTGGCAAGAGAAAACACTGCCTGCCTTGGAAAATAAGGGACAAATTCATAAACAACAAAATTTATATCAAATGGAAATCAGATGATGGCTGTAGGCCCAGAGCCCTACACAGGTGTATATAGCCCACTGCAGCCTGATTTTCCACATCAGAACAAACCTGGCAGTTTATAGAACAAACTTTGTCAGAGTGATGTGATGCCTTTTTTGTAGTAAAATAATATAGTGGCTTTTCTCCAAGCTACACATACAAAACCTACAGCAGAGATCCAGCCACAGACTAGAACTATTGTTATGTTAAGCGAGGAACAACTGTTTACTTGGAATGACAAGTGTTTTTTAAAGTCTGAAACCAGGCTTTCTAATGGGAAACCTACAGAATTTTGGTCCTCAAGCAGTCTGTCCATCTATCAGAGGGCACCTTAAAGAGACTGAGACTTGATCTTAAAAATATGTTTTCCTCAGAATGAATGGTTGACTAACACATTGGAAAAGCAGTACTGGTTACTAATCAGAACATGGGACCATATCAGGATTCCTGAGCTCTATTCCAGCTGTCATTCACAAGATCAAGCACTATTAACTCAAGGATAAATACCCTTCCATACACTGCAGATCTGGACACTGATCTAAAACTGCAGAATTACAAGATGCTACACTGAATCATCTCTGGTTTGAATGCACTTATCCTTGCTGCACACAGATGCCAATAGACTTCAGAATATAGCATGTAGTCCAGAAAGCAGGTTGTGTTATTACTCAATTTGCATAGCATTAATGGCTGTTCTAACTAGTATTTGCAAAATGGTTCGAAGAAAACAGCATTGCCATCTTGATTTTCAGTCTTATCTGTGTGAGCAGTGCTAGCCAACAAGCGTCAAAGCGTCAGCCTACTGAATTCTGCTTTTCTCCACTTACTCAGAATTGTAGCTGACACTCCTGAATCTCAGGTTGCTCAATGCTAGTGCAGTAACTGATATCTCTCAGAGCAGCTTTAGTTGATTTGATTGCACCAATGAAAGTGTTCCTTTAGTGTCCTGGTTTCAGTTAGGACAGAGTTAATTTTCCTCCTAGTAGCTGGTAGGATGCTATGTTTTGGATTAGGACGAGAAGAGTGCTGATAACATGTTGATGTTTTAATTGCTGCAGAGCACTGCTTACACCAAGCCAAGGACTTTTCAGCTTCTCGCTCTGTCCTGCCAGCGGGCAGGCTGGGGGTGCAGCAAGAGCTGGGAGGGGGCAGACCCAGGACAGCTGACCCCAGCTGGCCAAAGGGGTATTCCATACCATCTGGGGTCATGCTGAACAATATCATCACAGTCTACAACTTCCTCGTAAGGGGGTGTCGAGAGACAGGAGACCTTTTCTCCATTAACACCCGTGACAGGACCCGCGGGAATGGGTTAAGCTGAGGCAGGGGAAATTTAGGCTTGACATCAGGAGAGGGTTCTTCACAGAGAGGGTGGTTGCACACTGGAACAGGCTCCCCAGGGAAGTTGTCACTGCACCGAGCCTGTCTGAATTTAAGAAGAGATTGGACTGTGCACTTAGTCACATGGTCTGAACTTTTGGGTAGACCTGTGCGGTGTCAAGAGTTGGACTTGATGAT
The DNA here is from genome assembly GCF_011077185.1 of Oxyura jamaicensis. Lineage (NCBI taxonomy): Eukaryota > Metazoa > Chordata > Aves > Anseriformes > Anatidae > Oxyura > Oxyura jamaicensis. Next base: position 6,192,836 of record NC_048918.1, on the reverse strand, counting down.
CCTTAGGGGTCCCTTCCAACTCAGGATATTCTATGATTCTATGAATATATAGGGGTGGCTAGCCGGGGTGGGGTCCGGCTGCTCAGGGTTGGGCTGGGCATTGGTCAGCGGGTGGTGAGCAGTTGCATTGTGCATCACTTGTTTGTACATATTATTATTATTATTTCCTATCTTAATAAACTGTCTTTATCTCAACCCACAGGCTTCACTTTCCCATTTCTCTCCCCCATCCCAGAGAGGGAGGGGGGAGGGTGAGCAAATGTCTGTGTGGTGTTTAGCTGCCGGCCAGGTTAAACCGCAACACTTTAGTCACATCGACCTCGTGTGGTACGCTCTCCAGACAGACAGACAGACACATACCACCAAAGAAGATCTTCCTCCGGACTGTGAGCAGCACCTGACCATTCCGTGCAGCACTGGTCATTAAGTCCAAAACTTGTTTGTGTGACTTCCCTTTAACGGGGACTCCATCGATACACATCAGTTCATCAGCAGCTCGAAGCCTGCCATCTTTTTCTGCTGCTCCCAATGGGATTATGGCTCCAATATAGATCTATCAACAGAGCATAGTCACTGGGTTTGAATGGTGGAACATCAACTCATCAGAACACGTAACGGTTGGAAACTAGGTGAATCCAGATAGAAAAGGTCTCTTGGGAAGATAAAAGATCATTTGACAGTCCAATTCCAGCAGACACACAGCCAGTGGGTGCACTTTGCACTTTTGACATAAGCATAGATTACGTACTTATTATTTATATACAATTTACAGACATTATTGAAATAGAAGTCTCTGTTGTTCATTCCACTTTTTAGAATTTTTACTTACTTAACTAAGACAAGCCCAGAGTGCCTAGGGAAGAAGCAAAAGCATCCAAAAGAACTTGCATTTATTTCTGAAAACCTGCTCAGTCAGTTTCACGCTTCAAGTTCTTTCAGTGCACAGCTTTTGGTGATTAGATAATGAATTCAAACAGCTGCAATCCCCCTATCAGTTTTGTCTACCCTCACCTCTTAAAGTGCTACTAAATATAACCCACATAAGAAAAACACATTATTTCATATGCTCAAATCACATTCAGGTTAAATAAAAGGTTAAGAATAATGATGGCCAGTAGCTGTCTGAGGTTAAGCAATGGAGAGCAGCTTGCCTGTACACAGCAGTCATGGCATCAGCTCAGCACCAACAACCATGGTCGTTATGGAAACAAAACACTAAAAATGCTACGAAGTGCAACAGAAGTAAAACTCTGGTTTTGCTCAAGAGAGGCACTGCTCTTCCCTTTTTTAAATGCATGTTTTTGTTTTTGCAAAAAGGCTTGCACTGGATCATAGATGTGAACAGAAAAAAAAAAGACACCTCTCTTCAACTATAATCAGAAAGCAATCTATGATTATCTACTCCAAAAGTTTTTCTCTTGACAGCTGAAGCAACAGCCCCTGACATACTGTATTAGTCTTACTACTTCTTTGCAGAGAAGAATGTTTGCCTTTTAGGAAATAGAGGGGAGTCTCCTGAAGCCTGCCATAACAGGAACAGGCAGCCCAGGGTGTACCAGAAGGGCATTTGCCAGCCTGCCTCCAACTTTGCCATTCCTCAACAATTACCACTCACATCCATGTGAAACTGTGCAACAGCTCTGTAGGCTGAAGTCAGGAAACACTATTACACTGATGACTTCAAACAGTAATTGAACCCTAATCACTGACCAGGTTAAAGCAACCCAGGCTCTAATGATTATGCTTCCTCTGGAGCAAACATTAGAGCTACATTTTGATGCCACTTACGAAGCAAAACAATACGTACATCCATTTGCAGGAAGAAGCCATTTTTAATAGCTTCTGCTTCAAGGCTTTAATGCAAATTCTACAGCACATTTTGTATTTTCTGAGATGAGAGGGAAAAACACAAGGCAAATATCAGCCTGGAAGAGTGCACTGGAAAAGCCATGCTTGTATCCTGAAAACGAATCCTCCAGAAACAACACAGGCTGACAAAACAAGATTATTTTTTGAAAATTTGGTGCAGCTGGTGGTTGGGGTGAGGGGATGGAAGGGAGGGTGACATCCTCCCAGAACTTGCCTCATTTCATCAGGTTTCAGTCAAAAGAAGAGCCGGACAGTTTTTCCAGGGTAAGCAGCAGCTTCCTTCCACTCATCTGCTCCCCAGAAAGCACCGACATGCGCAGCAAACCGAGTGCTGCCAGCGCACGTTCGGTGCCAAGACCACTAACAGGATTAGATGGTAAATGTGCAAAGGCTGTGTGCCGGTGTGATCCTTCAAAGCATTCCCAAAATGCAATGACAATTACAGAAACACACACCCGATGCCAAAGAAAGACTGGATAAAGGAAAGGGAATGGGATCCCTGCAGATTCAAGTCAGCCATGAAGAAGAAAGAAAAAAACGGTAACCATCCATTTTCTTCCTTTCATTTGGACTTGAACTAGTGAGGTAGAACTGTTTCCCTGTAGCCTCCCACTCAGCTCATGAAAACCTCCATCCATCCTGCAGCTCTTCAGCTGCGGGCTTCTCACAGACACCCAACTGATCAGAGCCCAAGGCTAACTGCTGGAGTCCTCAGGCTGTGATCAACGCCTTCGTGACCTCTGGGAACACACAGTACTAGCACAAATTCCACCCAAGTGGACATTCTGACAAAGAAACACAAAACTGAATAAACACCATAAAGAGTTAGCTTGCTTTCGTAGAGCACTGTTCATGCCCTCTGGCTTTAACCAGGGCTGGATTACACCTTCCAGCTTTAACTAGATTACTCAAAAACATCTCACTGACTGAAGATGAGACTATTCTCTGCTCTTAGGAACTGGAATTAAATTCAGCATGAACCTGGTAATCTGAATCAAGTTTTGATCTTAACAGGTAGTTACTGAACTGATGAATTTTTCCATCGCTAAATTACTTAGAATGAGAGGGAAAAGTTGATGACCGAGTAGGAGTCATTCTAACAGTAACAAGGTAAGGTAACATGTAAGCAACCATAAACAGTTTCACTTACAGGCTGGTCTGGTCCATCCCCTCCAAGCACTCGGAAACCGAAGCCCGATTCTTGTTTGCGCAGGAAAACGTCCAAATCTCTTGTGTTTGGAGCTGAGAGAAAACATTTCAAAACATGTAACGAGCTATCTTTGATTATTGAAAGATTATTCCTTTGTTGTGTATTCCAATTCTTTTTATTGACAGAATGCAGTAACCAGAAGTACAGTAACCAATTTGAACAGCTAAATCTTCAGTGAAGTTCTATGTCCAAAATGGAAAAAAAAGTATTCAAGAAAATGCTGAAAAATGAAAGGATAGATCGATGAACACCAAAGAAGAAATCAAAGCTGCATTTGTGTGGTGGGCCAGGATGAAATCCAGTCTGTAAAACAACTCAGAGCCACCTTCTATAAACACTGAAATTGTCAGGTTTGAATCACAGAATCACAGAGCATCTTGAGTTGGGAAGGACCCACAAGGATCCTTTGAGTTCACCTCCTAGACTTTGCTTTGGTTTACTTCAGAATTAGGCCATCTTAGAGACTGAAGAATTGTCAAATTGCTGTGAAAGGGTGCAAGTTCCCTCTTTAATGATCTCATACTAATTTGTAACAAATATAAATCTCCTATTGTGTTCAGTGTAGTTACCATAATTGAATTTTGGCAGGTCAAGTTATTTAATGTGTCCAGTTTGCATAATTTTATTTTGCTCCACTTTCTGATGTTACAATCCTTAATTACTGAAACTAGTTATTTATGAACTTTTTTTTTAATTGTCTGCAGTTATTTCATGGGCCTATTTACATGCATGTATCTGTAGCAAAGCCCACTTATGAACAAAACGTTCTTGGAGAAAATGTCTCAAGAATTTACACAGGTCAAACAAAAGTTTCTTGATGCAATTCATTAGGTAAAGATGATGTTACAATATGTCGTATCTCCCAAACCCCCATCTGTTTTGGAAGAGGAAGTCACATTTTCTTTATCATGTCCACAAATTGACCAATTTGTTCAGAAATTTCTGGACAGGAAATATCATATTAGAACACTATACCATTTCTATGATTATGTTATTGAAACTGGTTGAAACATACTGCATCTTTAAAAAAGGGCTCCACAGTTTTCTAATTTCTGTATGAATTATGCATTTGTTGAAATGTTCGTATCTATACAAGGCTAAATGAACTCAATATGAAAGTCACAGTGGTTTTACCACATATATGACAAAGAAAAAAATCTGTCATACTTGAGTATTTCCAAGTTGATATTGAAATACTCACGTTTGTCCTCATATATACTCTTGGACTTCAGGTAGACTTCTGAAGGGTCCAGTTTTGGAGAGCCCGATCTTACAGCAGTGGGTGGGAAAGGCATGGGCTGTGGAATGGGATCGTTGATAGCTTCCAAACTCCCTGAACTGTCCTGCTTATCCTTCTGAAACAGAACCCCACCCCCACAAAACATGTATTAAATCAAAAGCCTGACAGAATTTGTGTGTGCAAAGACAGTAACCATCATACCAAAGTGACATGCGTGGCAAAACGTGGGAGTAAGGGAACAATGCTGCAGGTGACCTGAGCTTTCCCAGCATGTGAGCTCTGTACACAGCTTGCAGCTGACTAGGCTGCTTGAGTCTTCCAGACAGGTCAGATTTCTGCCAACCACCGGGCTGAGAAACAGGGAATGAAATGACTGATGCTCAGAAATGTGTAAACCTTGCAAGCCCCTGCCATTACCAACCCAACGTGACGCATGGCATGCTTGGCAGACCAGCCAAGCCGTTAGGGCAACCCAGCAGCAGCACAAGGGCATTATAAAACACCCAACAGGATGGAACACTTGAGTATCACAAGGCACAGATAAAACTGGGAATAATAATTCAGTATTTGCATTTTTCTCTTCTGCTATGATAGCTGCAATACTACCATTTCAGGAGGAAAGGATACCACGTATCCTTGTGGTCTCCCATCCTAAATTCCAGTGGATTATGCACTACAGTAACTCTAAAAACCTATTCTGGGCTGAAACCCAGCCTGGAAAACTAGAACATGGTGGTCTGCATGCATCTGTGCACGTTAAACAAAAGCACAAGCAGAATAGGCTTAGATATGCCCTTTTAAGAAGAATGGAAGAAAACCCCTTGAAGGAGTTTAGCAGTTTCACACTTCTTGTATGTTTATAAACACAAGAACTTGCCCTTTTTAACTGAATTCATTTGCCATGTTGCTTAATGCCACTGAACATTGAGTGCTCCATGGGAAAGCTGCTACTGCCTGTGTGCTGGAACGCCATTCCTGGACTCCTAAGTATTTTTAGCATGCCTGCAGAGAGTGTGTGGACACAGGAGCCAGGCTGACAAGGCCTGCACCCTCAAGTTGCACAGATTTATGCAACGGTTTCTTTACTGTAGGCAACTGTATGCTTGCAAGGAACTGAATCTTCAAATCCTATTGAGTGCAGCTTGTTTCAAGCATATTGAACTTGCGTGCTCATGCTATCCCACTGCTTGGATGCGACTACGATATTTGAACTGCACAACACAGAAAAATACAGTACGCCTACATTCTAACAGGGTTTTCCTAAAATGAAATATTTTGTTGTGTACAAGAAATATTTTTGAAGAAGCAGCTCTTTTCTTAGAGGTGTTCACTAATGGGCATTGACTAGGCTATTTCATAAGAGAAGTGCTCATGACAAAAATATGCTTTATCATTCACATTATGAGAGTACTTTATTAATCCTAAGGATTCTTTACTGAACTAATATATATTAAAGATATCCCAATGGGTCAAACTTTACAAAAATAACAAACATCCAACTAGAAACGCAAAGCTACAGACAGACAGACAGACTTTCCGAAAATATGGATTCAAAGATAAGCAAGCAATTTAAGAAGGAAATACGAACCAGTTCATTTTATGTTGAGATCAAGAAATATCAAAGTACCTTAAACTTCTTTTAGAAACCCTATTTCACTTTAATACAGGTAATTAGGAATGCATAAAAAAATGTTTTAGATACAGTACTTTGTTTCCCCTTTAACACGTACTCTGACAACATTTACCTATGACAATGAATTTATACCAGCTAAGCGGACACGGCTTTGCTAAATCATCTCACAGATTACCACAGGGAATAAAATCCAGAGAGGGTGAGATTAAAAAAGCAGGTCTAAGTATGTACACAGATGGCAATTTCAAGTATAGTGCAAAAAAGAAGGAAATCATGAAAGAACTTAAGGAGCAATGTCATATTTAAAATCACAACTGAGTAGCAATACTTCATGTATTTTCTTACAAGATCTTTGCTCTATTCTTGATATTTCAGTAGTAAGAAAGAAGAAATCCATTGCATCCATCAGATAACCCAAAAAAACTCAAAGGATTCTGTGGAAGAACTTCTGTGCAAAGTAGATCATATTAATGAGTTTTTTTGCAACTAAAGAAACCTCAACATTCTTCATCAGAAACAAATTTAAATACACCATTAATACTCACCACTTTGCCAGTTTTAGTAGGTGAGGGTGGACCTGAAGAAAATAAAATGTAGAAAGCAATTTCAATTCTAGGTCACCACAAGTTTAAACAGTATTAAGGCAATATAATCAGTTTCTCCTGAGCTGAAAATGATAACTGCTTATGCAGTCCTTTTAAATTGCAAAGTGAATGTTCAGTTGACCAAAGCCATTACTTAAGTCTCAAATTAGAACTGCTAGCTTTACAACAATGAAAAACGTGTATTTCTCTTTTTGCTTGACACTGGTAAGCCAAAGCACACATCAGTTCATCGGATAAGGACTCTGGATTTAACTGGTGGCATTTCACTTGCTACCAAAGAAATCTGATTGTTTCCTTAGCTGATTAAGAAATAGTAGAATTTATACAGAAAAAGACCTAGTTATTTTTGCAAACATGGATGACTTAAGCAACACTTTCAGGACTACACTAAATGCTTAAAGAGACACTAAAGCAACCATGTGGCACTTTATAATTCATTCAGTTCCTTCTGGCAAATGCACACTGCCCTACTAGTCACCTTCTGGAGAGAGAATGCATTCTGGTCTGTAAAAGAGTCAAAGAGGTATAAATATGCAAGTGTGAAAATAATAATTTTTCTCGTCTTTTCAGCAATCAGTTCCACCTTACTACTGCTGCTTCTTGCCACCTGTAATCACCTGTCCATTACAGCTACAGTTACTGGAATACATTTGTAGAGCCTCAGAAAACTATCTATTGTACCCTTTGCATTATGCTAGAGACTGCATTTTTGCTTTAGCATTCCCCAGACACTTGGAAGAGCCAGCGTTTAAATGCTTTTTGTTAAAAAAAATTCCCACTAACATCCTCTCACCCCAAATACTCTGGGATATAGATTAAACCTAGAACATAATGGCTTAGAGGCATAATAAACTGCTAGTTACTTTCAACACTGGACAGGTTTTAAATATCACACTAAAAGGGGACTTTAAAAAAGCATATAACCATATATAACTGTACATGACAACTATAAATGTATGTATATACCTCCTCTTAAGATAAGCAGTGGCACCTCTGTTCCTACTGGAAACTGCTTCAGTACCTCCACCACCTGCAGATGTGTCAAGCTCTGTACATTCTGACGGCAAATCTCCTTGATTACATCCCCTTTCTGAAGTCCTTGGCACCACTGGCTGTCTAAAATCATTTTTACCTTCTGCCCTGTAGGACTGTCTGCAATGGCAAACCCAAAGCCTTTAGGACCTTTGACTAGAGGAATGGTGACCAGCTCTGGCTGAGAGCCTCCTGAAGATGCAACAGAGATCCTCTGCTCATTTGTATCCATGGAAGGGCCATTCAGACGACCATTGACCAACATAGGGCCCGTTTTTCCATTCTGGTCCAACACAACTGTTCCTGGTATTAGATCCTGGCTGGTCAGACAAACATCTCCTTTAGTCCCAGGTGGTCCATTGATAATAGGTGTAGCTGTCACTATATCTACAACAGGGTCTTCATTGTCGTCAGGAAGAGGATAACCACGACACAAAGTCATGTTTACATATTGGTTGACAGGAACTAGCTGAAACATCTGGACAACATCTGCATGGGTATGGCCAAGGACACAATTTCCATTTATGTCTACAATGACATCACCTGTTAAAAAAGGAAGTTCAACAACATCAAAACCAAAAACAGAACCACCCACACCTTTCCAGTGTTCTGAGGCTCAGAAGAAAAGCCTAAATGGACAAAATCTCGGTGCTGTCTTCAAAAATAATAATCTATGCTGGCTGTGCCATTACCTGTTGGCTGCCTGGTGCCAAGAAACAAAAAGGAGTTCCTCTGCATTTTTTATGTCATCTCAGAACACAGTGTGCTAAATATATAAACTTTAATCTGCAGCAGATTAAAAAAAAATGATACTGTACAGCCACAAGAGATGAAGAAATGTGCACACACATTACTGCAAGCAGATGTTTTTGCTTTAATTCATATTGTACAGCATCCTAATCTCAAACCAAAAATAAATCAGAGTTTTGAGAGAGTTCCTATGTTTATTTTAGGACTGGCTGAACTTAAGCTAGGATTGCACCCACGTATATTTCATACTCTCACACTGTTGACAAGTGGTTAAGTGTGTAGTTTCAAAATGGAGTGGAAGTACAGGTCAGATCCTGAAACTTTGTTTCAGGATCTGCATCATGTTGATCACGAAACTTTGCATATGTAATACAATATTCCTTGGGAGTAAGCTCTCTTGCCACCTAAATGCCTAAGTGTTAGTAAAATAGTAATTCTCCCACTCCACGAAGTGTGACAGCAATAGATATGTGTCGAACATGTGTATACACCAAACACAGTACTGCACTATAATTTTTACAGAGGATGAAAATGAACTATGTATAAAGGGAAAGGTCAGGGAAAACAAAACAAAACAGAAAAAGGTTTTATTTCATAAGCAAATAGTATTAAATCATTGAAAGCATAAACTCTTCTTACTTGAAGCATTTTGCCTTTTCTAGTATGCAAACCATATGCTACATTAAGCATATAAATAACTTAATTGAGCATATAATAACAATGAAAGTGTCCAATTCTTCATGCTTTGCAGGTTCTCTCATCCCTCATTTCCTCACTTGCCCACTTCCTACAGCTTTGCTTGTTCATTCCTACTGTAATTTTTTTGTTTTGTTTTTCCAATTTTTAATATCTGGTGCTTTTTGGTAGTAACAAGAGACCAAGATTCAAAAGCACTGTTTTTACTTTACATATGGAGAGGGAACAAAAACCATTCAGTAAATGGCTGTGAAGCCCAAAGCTAAGACAAAACTACTGAAATCTTCAAAAGTGGTCTCAAAATAGATTTGTCCCTAGAACATTGCTTTTTCACATTTCAGATACTGCTCTGCACGGATCTTTGAAAAATCTGACAACTAGTGAGGTATTCATATTCAGAGTCAGTGGATGGCATCATCCAACCTCCTGCACATCAGAAGCTGCACTCTCTAAAAGCACAACAAATGCAAGTTTAGAAAAATTGTAATTTACCTGGTGCAATTCTCCCATCTTGTGCAGCAGGTCCGTCTTTTAACACATTCTTCACCTGGAGAAACTCATCAGGCCTGTCCCCTCCAATGATTGTAAAACCAAAACCCATTGTACTTTTTTTTAGTGATGTCCGTATAAGGGCTCCTGTAAGCTGGGATGGATCTCTAGTGAAGAGAGACTTCTCTGGTCCTGTGCATGGTAAGATCCAACACAATCCACCATCAGCAATGCTGCTGTGTGGTGGCATTAAGTCCCCAAATGATGCTGACTACAGGCGTGTATAGGATAGGTAACCACAGAAAGAAGGAAGGTGTTTTAATGGCTGAATACCAAACCTCTTTAAGTGATTTTTGAATAATGGAATAGAAAGACATGAAGGAAGAAGGATTAGGTTTGATAACTTTTTTTTTTTTTTTTTCTTTAAGGTGTCATTAAGATTAATGCTTTGGTTAACTTTGGTTAACCTCCGCAGCACCCTCACAAGAGTAAAGCTCACAAGATACCATTGCACTCATTTCACAGCTGAGTTAAGTGAATGGAAAAGTTACCGTTTTTCAAGACTGTATTACAAATTAAAACAGAACAGGAACTAAAGCCTGTTCTGTCATGACATAAACCTGTCATTTCCAATTGTGCTCTCTAATTCTTGAACGTCAAGCTCAAAGTAGACCACAAGCATAAAAATTCAAGAAGTGGCTTACCCTGCACTTTCCAACTGGCTCTTCTAACCCTTCACTTATTGAAAAACTGCTTATGACAACCAGCTTTAGAATGATTAAAATTCTTTTAAAGCAGTGTCAGGGTCTCAGTTCAATTTTAACATAAAAAAAAAATAATTCCAAAAACCTTACAGATTCTGAAGGGCAACACCACAATGGCCAGCAGAAAGACAAGGCTAATTAATGCCTTCGTGAATTCCAAAATAGGTTGCATACAATGCTTACTTTTAGATAAAGATATTAGTGACAAAGAACATAATATTTACTGATACCTGATTTTGAAGGGCCGACATCAGTCTGTCCTAGCTGTTTTTTTCTTTTGGCTTCTAATACTGGGTTTTCAAACTGAGTTTTCTGGTTAATATGACTGTAGACAAAAGGTAGGATCAGGAGTTCAGAAAAAAGCATCCTACCTATTTCACAGAAAAGGCAACCACAAAAGACACCCTACAAATACTATTTTTTAAATTATTTATCTCAGATTAATGCCCCAGAGGAATGAATGCTTAACTATCATAATCAACATGGAAAGCATTTTTTTCCTTCCAACAACTAGATTTACTTTAAAAAACAATGTAATTTTACTTCTTGCAACTATTAAGTAGGGTAAACATTTTTTCCACTCTGCAAACTTCCAAAAGTTTGTACTAGATTAAACAGAGAAAACTTATTTCTTCTCTTGATCCCAGCTATGTGTTGGTTCCATCTACTCATAACATTTACAAAACTAGCTGTCTTTTTAACAGTAGATACTGGAGTACTATAGCAGAATGGGGAAAAAAACTGTAAGTCTGAGCAGGACTTAAACCTCTGTGTTGCCTTTGCAAAGTCAAAAAAATGTTAGCTTGTTCTGTGAAGCTAATATTTTCAACTCTGCTAATTTTCCTATCCATGGTTAAAGAAAGGTGTCATTTCCTCTGACCTGAATTAAACTGAGAAGAGCTCTTACAGCAGTTACTTACTTGTGACAAGCCTTTGGAGACAGCAGTGAGATACAAGTTACTCTTGCTCTTTTACATTTAACAGGTGCCACTCTTAAATCAAGTGACCCCATTTTTATTAGAGCTAAGAAAAATGACATGAGCTCATTCCCATTAATTAATTATTTTGGTTACTACTTGTTTTCCTTCCCTGTAAGAAATATGCTCCAATAGGTCAGTATGGTCACACTAAGGATCTTCAGCACTTCAGAAATGCGCACCATGGCCTGTTGAACTGTTTCTACTCAAGATAAACTATATATAGTGCTAAACAAGTGCTTCTTTACTTTCTGCTCAATTTATGACTACATCAAATTATAATTAGCACTCACTCAACATAATATGTTCCATATTGTGGGTCTTCTATTTTTTCCCATCCATAAGGAAGTTCTACAATCAGAAAGAACAAAATTATTCATGACGGTAGAAAACTGTATCAGAGCTCTGCAAATATCAGAGCTTTTAATAAAGAGAGGACAGATTACAGGCTCATGAAAAACGTTAATTATATAGAGAGAGGTATTTTTTTTTTCCCTTTATTTGTTTGAGGCTGGTCCTTCTGATGAAAAGATATTAGTCTGTTCCAGGGAATATGGAACCTTATACATATCACTCTTTCTTCCACTGGATAAGGAAACTTGTATTTATCAAAATCACCTCACTTTAAGCCTATAATAAACTTAAAGACAAGGTACAAGTTAACTTATTTAGAGAAGAAGAAACTCTAAAAAAGAAAGGGGAAGAAAGATACCTTATTTTAAAATAATGTAATTATCAATCATCAGTTTGATTTGATAGCTGTTAACTTTTCTAACATAAGTATGCTTACACAGTCTCTACCCGGAAACACACAAGAACTAACTATAAATGCCCCAGTATCACATCTCAAGCTTGTAAAACAATGCACCTCCATTCCTCTTTAACTTTCAATTTAAGACCACCTTTCACAAGAAATGCCATCTTTATTTATTCTATTAATAACATCAACATATTTCACTGTATTCTGACAACATTTCACTTTTGAGTCAACTTAAGTAACCTTCAGCCAGAAATGTAACAGGCATAAGTGAATCTGATTGTTCTGATGTCGGCCAATATAGGGCCGACACCCCAAAACCAGCCAGCGCTTGTTTACGTCTATCAGCATCAAATTCAGCACAGACTGCAAGGCCTGACAAGACAAGGAGAGGCAGTTCTGTACTGCTGCAGTTTGACTGCTGCTGCAGCTGTGGCAAGCTAGCTGGTAGTGGCAAGTGCTGGGACTGTCTTAGACTTCCCTACGTTTGGGATCTGCAATAAAAAAATACCTGTTTGGGAAAGGTACCAAAAGAAACATGTGAAATAAAACTATATCTTGCAAAGATTTTTTTTAAAAAAACTATTATAGATTTCAGAAAGCTCCTTTTTATGGCAAATACACAATCTGGTAAGACAGAGCCTAGCAACTGACCATTACCGACTAGAGGTGACAAGCAGTTAAAACAGGGGTCCCGTTATTCTACCTTTATTGTTCTAGTTATTTTGACCATAGAAATGTAAATATTAGAATTACAGACAGAGTCAGGTAGCTAGACATTTTGAAGGATAAAATTTCTGTCTTATCTTGTTTGAGGCTGCCCTAAGTTTGAAGGTAACAACAATCTTCCAAGCATATGACAGCATGTTACCACTTAATAATATCAGCTTCACTCCATAGGATTTGACAAAACACCCATTGGGACTATTCATTTAAATGTTGTTCGCTTGGATATCCTGCATCTCTCTGTTTAAAGTGCTCTTTTTATCCTGTGGTGAGCTGCACGTACGTTTAATAAGCAGCAGTATGAGTCCGTTGCTCCTGCTGGCTTGATTATGAATACATGATTGCTAGCCTGTGCAATTTAAGAAGACAGGCCATTCTGGGTCTGCCTCAGCTTTTGCAACGTCAGGCATTTGCTGAAGACAGAGCCATTTGGAACTCTTGTTTAGCTGACTAAATTGCATGACTATGTAGGAAACGGTTGCAGGAATTGTCTATAGGTCAATCATGAACCTGACCTGTAAGTTTTAAAGCAGCAGCATGAAGAGTTGTTCCCTTTGCTTACACATTCAAATATTACATCACAACACATGCAATATGTGTTACTAGCAATAGGCACTATGCTGTATTTTCATTATTCACACATTCTAATACTTATGGGCCTTTTCTTCCTGACATATTCCACTCACATAAAAATTTCCAGTGAAATCATCACTGATATATCCAGCTTTCTCCTTAGCGATACTTATTGGAACAAAATATACCATTCTCTTCTCAGGAATGCAGATATATCCATGATTCAGTCAGACTCCACTGCTCCAGGAAAAATATACTATCGTCTTTCCCAGTCTTACGTAAACTCTTATTGCCACCACACTACGGACACTCAGTGCTACTCTGTTTGCTCCAGAGAGTCAAGTGTCTCAGGAAGGAGCTTCTATCACAGCAGTAATGGATCTTATCCAGCTCTGATAAACTCAGACATTTATCAATCAGAGGTGACAAATGAATTCTGAATATCTCACCTCCATCTTCACAATCTTCAGGAGCTTTGGCTTTCTTACAGAGCCGAGGATCAAGCCATGTGGTTGTCTTGGTGTTGTGACTGTGGAGCAAAATGCAGCCCATTAAAAGAAGACTTCCACAGACTGAAGAAATGTTGGTTTTCTTTAACTTTTAAATATTTACTACCTTGGGCAAACCGTAGTCTTCATACAATTCAACCTTTATTTATGTCTCAGGTACATCGTAAAACACTAAACAGAAAAGACAACAATGCTGCTCAGAGGTACCAGCATGCTGGAGATCTCCAGGACAGATGTGAAACATTAGAGCTACAAACACCATCCCCTGCCCCTAAAAGCTCATGTGGGAATATCAACTGTTTCTACCTAAAATAAGAAAACATTTTTAGCTTTCTCTTACGCTTAATGCTCAGTTAGGGGGTTGTTTCTTTTGCCTCAGAATTCATAAATTTCACATGTGAACTGTTTTCCTATCCTGATCTTTAATCTGTGCTGCTTATATTTTTAAGCAGGCATTCCAAGCCAAGGAACACATGTGGGGAAGAAAGAATAAACAAATTCACAGATTTCAGAGAAATTTGTCATAGTAAAAATTTGTACCTTACCTAGCAATACCCACCCAGCTTTGCACTTTATGATATACATAACTCATATTACAAACAAACTGACTACGCATGTGGAATCATAGGACTTTCCTGCGCGATGGCAATCCTATCAAGTATGTATTATGATGATTATCAGTATGGAACAAAACAGCAGAAACATTCAGAATACCATTCAGAAATATAAGGAATAAGAATAGAAGAGGACAGGTCTAAGAGCAGTAGGCAGCTTCCCAGACTGCAGCTCATCAGCATGTCTCTCACAATGGCACAGTAACTCCTCTGCGCTGTCAGGCTACTCACTCAATGAAGTAGATCATGCCAGTGTCGGTGTAGGCCATCTCCCAGTTCTTGGGCAGAGGTTCCAGGGTCTCATCCCTTGACAAGTAATTTCTGAAGTCCATGGAGCTGCTTGTCTGGTTGTAACTGGGAACAGGTTTCATCCAGTCAGAAGAATCTGAATGTTTTTCTTTGTTTTCTGCAGTTGTTCAGGGAAAGTGTTACTATTTGTCAGATGCTTATGGTGTTTCTCACTAAGCACCACCCTCTTAATCTGGCTATGAGAGAATGTCAAATACATTCCTGGATGCGATGAGCATTTTTCCACTTTTTTTTTAGCTATGAACTTTGAAAAGCTGAAATGAAAACACTGAACTCCGTTCTGCCCCTGCCAAACAGAATTAACCTTGTATTATTCGTCTGAACCTAGGCTGAAACATCAACCCTGGCAGAAATCCAAGTTGACTACTTTGTTTCCCTTCCCACACAGTGTTTGTAATGCCACGGAAAATAAATAAATAAAAATCCTACTAATATTCCTCAAAGCACCAAAACTGACGTGTGGAAAAGACCCAAACTGTCAATAAAATAAACACAACCCTCCTGCAACCCACAAGAAGAAAAAGCTCCCAAAAATCCCTGTAGAGAACTCTTAATTGCAAGCCTTGGCCCTGCAGTTCAGAAGTTATGGTCAGTGTTCTCAGCTACACAACTATGTCCATGACTTTCACATAACCACCGGCCAGGCCACCGGGGCTCTCTGTGCTGTGGTGCTGCCAGCCCTAAAGCTCACAAGGCTCGGTCAGGTGTGGTCAATATAAGTCTACACACATGCAAATGCAGTGTGATGGCTTCTCTCCACTGTCACTTCTTCCCTCTCAAGATGAGTAACCATGACAGCAGAAGGAAAAGGGTGTCCTGCCAATCTCTGAAACATCCCACCGGACACTGGTCCAGTCTCAACATGCTCTGCTTTACTTCCCTCCACAAACACCCCCTTCGGCAGTTTCAGGTTGTGTGACAGTTCCCTTAACCAGAATAATATGAGAATTTTACAGTACGAGTCAGTGTTGCCCCTTAAACTGACTGCTTCACTAAAATCTCCTGCATGCAGTCATCTTATTGAAATGAAATGATTAAATTTACAGGGTATGAATTATATTCTGCAAAGGGATTCTGTCGTACGGATACATTTTTCCTTCCCTGTTGTAACTGGCCACTACCCAGCACTACATGTTCTCTACTGAGCAGTGCATTTTATGATGCAATTGCACATCTGGCTGAGAGAACAGCTGTTTTTTTAAAAAAAATCTAATTTCAAAGGAGAGTAAGAACACCCATCTGAGTAGAAAACCACCTTCAAACTTTACCAAAGCTAAGGAAGCATTTCAAGCAAGCATGAATACTATCTGTATACTTCTTATTCATTCATGAAATACGGGATGGAATTTTTCCCTTTGTAACCAACCTATCCCTCCGCTGCCATTAACTGCTTCCTTTTCCTCCTCTTCCTCCTCTTCAGGGAGAGAACTGTCCATCCTTTGCATTTTGCTGACTGATGTGGTTCTTTTCCTTTGTGATTCAGTATCAAAGTCATTGTCAAAAAGAACTTGATCCACTGGATCGGGCTGAAAGGGACTGGGTTCTGCTGGAGGCTTCGGAGTACCATAAAAATTACCTGACAATGAGACAGAAATCAAGATAACGAAGGCACTGGTACTTGCTAAAAGTATTGGCAATTGTAGTGAGCATTTTATTGCCCACATAATGTGTCTGGTGTCAGGTCTTAACTATAACTTCCTAAGGAAGACATCAGCATCATCAAAAAACAATCAATTCTCAAAAACTATTCTTTCCTACAATGTGGTTTTGCTCATAATTATATTGTACATCAGAGAACAAGACGCTTAATTCAAAATTTCTATCCTGCCATAGGTTTTCAAAGAAAATGACTGATTTGTTATTTTGCATGGAATTCACTAATTCTCCAGAAAGAGACTTGGGGAACAGTTTTAGAGAAGTAAAACATTAAAGATCAATTGCTCTTATTCTGTATACTGATTAACTGACTAATAGAGTAATGTACATTAATAGAAACATGCTGAAGTCAAAAAGCAAAACAGTATGTGCAGAAACATAAAATATCTATTTACATTAAAAAAATACAAATAATTGATTTTTAAAATACAGTTCTACATTTTTCTAATGACAATATACATGCTGTTAATACAGCTCCATCTAAAAATGATTTGTAGTTCAGAAAAATAAACTGATTTTTTCTTCAGTATTTTCTTTCAAAACACAAAGATTGAGAATCATCTGTTGTTTTCTGGAAAAGAATTTCAGCAACTGACCTCTCTCCTGACTGCTCATATGATTTTTATTAGGGAACTGAGTACATAGCAAGAGAGCATCCCACAATTCCTGCTGGGTTAACATTTAGTGGCTGGATTTTGATTTGACCATATTAAAAAGAAACCCTTCCCAAAACGTCAGTGATTTCCAGGCGCAAAATGATGACAACCAGATAAAGGGTAACTCAGGAAAAACAAAACAAAACAAAACAAAAAAAAGTACTAGCTTACCCTAAATTTGCTTAGATTTCCCCAGACAAGGCAATGTTATTTGACAGCATGCAGCATGAGATACATGAAACGAGGAGGTACAGAGCTTTTCACACAGTTTTCTACTTCAGACATTTTTATTTTTATTTTTTTATTTTTTTGACACATCAATCAAATTAATTCAAGTGCCATTAAAACCACCATCTACCTACCAGAGAAGCCCTCTAGAAGTATGCTTACAGCTGTTTGTATTGTATGTCAAAATCAGGCAGCTTTATAATCTGGTAAACTCAGTTTAGCATCAATGAATGCTGCAATGCTCAGCATTTCTGAAAATTTAGTTGATTTCAAGTACAACTACATATTTGAAAAAACCTTAAGCCAGATCATATTTCAGGATTTATAAACTTACATAAAAAAGCAATGTCATTTCTTCTGTTTAAAGTGTCAAGAGGTAAATTGTTCCATAGTAAAAAGCAACAGAACACAGGCAATCATTACTTGAAACACATCTGCAACAGGGTGCACTGCAACTCTATAGCAGTGCAAGGCTTCTGAGGGTTGAGCCAAACTTGTCCCTCCTCCCTCTTACTGTAAACAAAGATGAGTTTTGGGGCCAGCACCCCCACCCCCACAATACAGCGATGTGAGGAACCTTGAACTTATCTCTGGCTGCTATCTAACACTTTAAAACAAAACAAAACAAAGCAAAGCAAAAGCCCATCACATGATGGCAGTTCCAGAACTCTGGATAATTGCTTCCTGATGGTTCAGTCCCCATTTCATTTAAACCAACTTTGCTACAGATTTGGACAACAGAGTCTAGTGCTGTTCAATTTTTCATTGCAAAATCCTTTCTTTCTATGTATCAAGATTTCTCCTGCTGCCTGTCCTTTTGATGCATGCCTCTGAGAAGAATGTCTCTGTTGTCAAAGGTTAAAAAAAAAATTACTATGAATTCCTTTATGACAAAATTCCACTAAGCACAGGCAAATATTTTCAGAACACTTCCTCAAAACTACAACATGGAAAATAATTAGATCGTGTAAGACTGGTCAGCAGGACCAGTTGTGATGCAGTAGCAAAAGCAATAAAGAGCCCAAAGAGAGTTTCAAAACAAGACCTATAGTCCTCTCACAGGTACTCCAGTATTGCCTCTCTACTACTCTGAGAACCATCAAAGTGGGCAGGAAAAGTGGCACCTCCTGTGTGTGGGGAGCTGTGCTTAGACCAAGATTTTGGGTAAGAGCACTGGATATTTATTCCTGTTCCAACTATCATCATCAACATACCATCATACGTTCCACTTTCTAGCAAGGCTCCACTTTCTTCAAGTGCTTTGAACTGCTCAACAGGAATAAAATTATAGTCTACCCCAGGGACCTCCCCATCTCTGGGAGCCCTTGTAGTGCCTGGAAAGACAGAGAAAACACACTTGTAAGACACTTAAAATCCTTCTTGTTTACCAAATGCAGCCTGCTGTCAAAATAAGTAAAATTAAGACACTCTTGAAGTTTTATACAATGATGACCTCATTCCACTACAGTAAGAGAACATGCAAGTAAGTGAACAATAATGTATAAAAACTAGGGCAATAGCCTGCATTGGAATAACAGGTATGATATGGAGAAAGGAGCAGGACAAAAAGCAGGATAAGGTTGTAATTAGATTTTTTTCTTATGCTCAGTGAACTGAAAACTTATGCTCTAGATGCTGACAGTGACTTGGGTCAAGCAACAGCAGTCTGGGATTGTACGTAGCTGTTTCACACCTGTGGTATTTTAATGCAGTTGTAGGGGTGTTTCATTTTTCCACTGTCTCCTGACCACCCGTACCCATTCAGTAATTTTTAGTGAGGTCAGTGTGACTAGGCATACTTGATTATTAGGCCACCAAATCCGTAACTGGGCACAAGAATTATTTTTTAACCTTACAGTTGAGAGGACGATTCATTTGTACTCCAAACTCTGGCTATAGGTAAGCTTTTTCAAAATAATCAGTAAATTGCTGTATTAATGCAGAAGTTCTCAAAGATTTTATGTCTATAATTAAGGGACAGACATAATTATAACAGCTTAATTAAAGCTCTCCTGGTTAAGGAATTTACTGATTCATTAAATTGCTATTAGGTAAAAAGCAATAAAGGGATACATCATTTGTTTCAGGGAGCAGCATGAACAAGAGCTGCTAGTAAATAAATTGCATTTCACCATTATTATCTCTTAAGAAATTCAGAAATTTTGGGGCATGCTCAATATGGTAATGATACTAAACTGAAAATAGAATTCCTGTAATTACAAAAATGTCAGCTGACAAACTTTATGTTTTTTTGTGCAATTAATATTTAAATACAGTCAACGATGTGCCTTTCAATCAGTGAACCTCTGAGACAAAGTAAAGGATGGTTTTATGGTAATTTACAAATGAAATGGCACATTAGAGTGAAAACCAAAGACAGGTCAGTTGGCAGCTGTCAGAGCATCCTGCACCTTGTTATAAAGGTGCTTGCTATAAACCCTCACTCATGGCAGCAGTAACCTTTAGGCACCTAGTTAAAAACAGGTTGGCACCTGCACTACTTGGACTGGGCGACGCTAGCAGATGCTCAGAGCAGAAGGGCTGGCGCGACTGACGAGACCTAGGCCCACCCAGCTCCTCCGGCTAATTAAGTCCTGCTGTGACACCGAAGGCCATCCTTGCCCTGGTCCATTCTCTTCGTCCCCTGCACCTCCTGTCGCTGCAACCCTTTCTGTACGTAGTCCCTCCTGCACCTCCCCACAGCTGTGCTACCTTGCCTAACTACATGTGGCCTCTCCAGGTCTCAGCTTTGTGCAAAAAACAACACGTTGACAGAAAGCATGATGTGTTTGCACTGCTTGATCATGCTGAGGAAGATCTATTTCCCAAGTGGAAATAATGTGGCTGTTCTAACCCCAGCAACAACTGACAAACTTGCAATGAGCTAAGAAGAGTTATTCCTGAAATACTCTAAGCTTTGAATTCTGAATTTTTTGCTGTTTTGTTAGTCCATATTGGGAGTTACTTTTCATCACAACTTTAAGGTACGGAGCTATTCTATCTAGCAAAGTCTTTTAACAAAGTTCCTGCTGAAAGTTAAAACTACAAACCAGAGTAAGAAAGAAGACATTTAAATCTCTCGAATTATGTGATGGTTAGCACAAACAGATCAAATGAGGCTGACCTTTACATACTTACAAGGGATGGTTCTCAAGTAGAGATTGTCTCTGATCACTTGCTGCAGTTTATGGTCTATTGAGCCCTTCTGGAACTGAAGGCTCAAGTAGTGACGCAAGTCTTTGTTGATGACTTTTCCTTAAAAATTAAAAATAATAAAATAATAATAATAAATTGTAAAAATTAAGCTAAAATTGCCAACAACAATGACATTTCACTACTATAAATAGGTCAGAAAGAAAGAAAGAAAGGAAGAAAGAGAAAGAGAGAAAGAAAGAATAAGAGAGAGAAAGAGAGAGAAAGATAAAGAGAGAAAGATAAAGAGAGAAAGATAAAGAGA
>NC_048918.1:6137995-6172076 GCF_011077185.1 Oxyura jamaicensis | reverse complement strand
AAAGAAAGAAAGAAAGAAAGAAAGAAAGAAAGAAAGAAAGAAAGAAAAAGAAAAGCAGCAAGCCTTGGGTTGTTTTAAATGCAACAACTTCAATGGAAAATACATTATTAAAGCCTGATTCTCAGCTGGTATAAATCAGGCACAGTGATTTTAAGCATAACTGAGCAACAACCACCCAACCTCAGCATCTCCTAAACAAGACAGTGCCAATATTCTGGAAGTGGTTTGAAATAAAAAGTATTAAAATGCAAAATCTATTACCAAAATTAAAACTCTCTACAGATAGAAAACTGCTTCAAAACATATACAGAGATAATACTTTCCATTCAATTTACTGCTATTGTTTAGACACCTGAACTCAATATTTTGTCACATGGGAGTCTACATTCTTGGTATTACAAAAATAAAATATTTCCTTTTTAAAAACACTGTATGAAAGAAGATTTTTTTTTACAATTATTCCTTCGCAATACTTCTGTCAGGTATCATTAGCAAATCTGTCATATCGCTAGATAGCCATGGCCTCTTTAGCACACAAATAACTGAGCTCTTGTGTTACTGCTTCATCCTTCTGACAGAAGGGTACAAAACAATCTTTTGTACCCTGTCATCTTCACAGAAAGCACATTAAATAGGGTTCAGTAACCCTGATAAATTTAAGTTACGTACTATAGCAGAACACTCAGGGCTTCGGGGAAAAAGGCTTTTAGTCTTTGTCTTTAAGAACCAATATAGGAGGTGGCCAGTAGCATGCCTTTGCTGGTGTATCTCAATGGGAACAAAAATTGGAATGGTCCATACTTATTTTAAGTCAGCAACAGGTTATGAAACTTAAGAATACTGCCATATAAGTGATTCTAAAAGGGCCTCTCAAGTCTGCTGAGACCCAGCTGCTGAAGAAACCACTTCAAAATGCCAAAGAGAAGGGAATGGGGCATCAGACACACATCATTATTAACACAAAGCACATCTGCACCTTAAAACCAAGGTTATTGTTCTTGTACTAAATGTCAAGCTGCACAAAAATCCCTTCCACTACTACCAACCTTATTTTCCCAAACCATGTTGTCATTACAGCAAAGTTCATTGCACATTTTCATTTTGCAAGTTTATACCTCCCTTCTCCATACATAATAAATCAGTAGTTCTATGCATCACCTACTAGTAGCAGCACTGCTGGGTTTGTTTGTTACATAAAACCCCAAAGAACTTAAGCAGTTTTAAGTCTTCAACAGCTTAACAACATAAGGTGGAGCGTGGAGAAGAGAATGTGGTGATCTGTCTGGAAGTACAAATGACACACAAAAGAATGCAGTGGGTATGACAAAATTTATGTGGCTTAACTTCAAACAAAATGCTGAAAAATGTGATGAGAACAGATTATTCTTAACACTGAATCTTGTTTAGTAAAGGAGAATTTAAGATTTTTTTAAAAAAA
The DNA here is from genome assembly GCF_011077185.1 of Oxyura jamaicensis. Taxonomy (NCBI): domain Eukaryota; kingdom Metazoa; phylum Chordata; class Aves; order Anseriformes; family Anatidae; genus Oxyura; species Oxyura jamaicensis. The sequence continues at coordinate 6,170,638 of NC_048918.1, read as the reverse complement.
GCTAAAATTGGTTCTGTAACATCATCAAGAACTAGTTAGAAAATATAGGTAACGTGGGGAAATCCAAAGTATTCACACGTCTTGACATTTAAGGAAACACCTTGCCTACAGTACTGAAAACCAATTTCCAAACAATCCTGTGTTGAAAATAATCTTCAGCAATTTTCCTGTTCAATTTCCCCACGTTCTACTAAATATATAATTGCAATGCGAGGAAGATACTGGGACACCTTAACTCAAGGACCCAGCAGGAGCAGTGCCCGGAGTTCCACAGGACCTTCTCGCCATGCCAGGGGCAGGCAGGAGCTTTGTAAGCATCTCTCAAACATCGCCTCGTCTGCCACCATTCACGAACAGCCAACAGCACGTCAGGTAGCACCCTCTTCCATCCAAGCAAAACAATGGAATGGAGGAAAACATTCAGAAGGGAAACCATGCCAAATTACCTACCAGCCCTCTCTTTGCAGAGGTCTGTGCTGTCCATAAAATGGCCCAAACCAGAAAGCAACCGAAAGAGACCCGAAGCCCCCAGAGGAATGAGCAGAAAGCGCACCGCACTCACACCTCCCGCAGCACACGCAGCTCTGGCCGTGCTCAGCTCTAGCCCTCAGCTCCAAAGTCTATTTCTCACCCTCATTTAATTCTGTCATTTATTTGAAAACTACATTCAGAAAAGCATTAAGAAGACCCCACAGCATAATCCTCACAGCTTGCCAGTAGTAAAACAAATGATAAATAATTACCGCTAATGGGGCAGAGTGAGCAGCATAACCCTCTGTGCCCTGCTCCTTCCCAACCAGGAGACCCACAGTAACGTGCAGTGCTCCCCTGGGTTACGCATTCTCTGCTGTTAGGACAGCAAGCCCTGAGCTGAATTCCCCATTTTGCCATCACGAGCCTTTCTTTACAAAGCTTTGGGTTTGCTTCCTGCAGCATAATGAGCAAAACATGTCATGGAAAATGAAAACAAATGGTGTAATCTCCAGCAAGAAAAATATTTTCCATTTGTTACCACAAATCTCTTCATTGTTTGTAGACAAGATGGTTTCTCAACATTAAAAAATGTTTTACCACTAAAGCGGTCCATCCATCTCCCTGCCAAAGCCAGATCTATAGCACTGCTCTTGAACAACACAAGCACATTTCACTTAGGCAGATCAATACACGCGTATTTCACTACGGCAGAGGAATCTGGTTGTTACCCATGTTCAGAGTGCTGCATGGAGGGAAAACTTGGCAAGAGGTAAAAATCTGAAATGGATGTAGGCTTGCAGAAGCTTTATTCACTGATCTCCCCCTCATCATGTTTTAAAATTTAAGAGCTCATAAGCCCTTTTCAATAAATACGACTCAGTCCCAAAGAAGGAAAACCAAAGCTGTTAGTAAGGATATGCTGATGTTACGGGGTTAATCTTAATTAACACTAAAAACCTTGCATATCAGACTGCATTCTGAGACCAGGAAAACTAAGCTGAAGATTGAAAGGACTGCCGGAGAAAAATAGGAGAAAGTCAAATAACATACTAGGCAGCGAGAAAATGATGGGAGGTCACATGGAGAACTGTATGCATTAGGAAGCAGAAAAATAAAGTAACAGTGAGGATTCTTTAGGCAACCTCTAGGGCTTGTTCTTATGTAAAAGGCAGTTATTTCCTCCTTCTGGAGTTTAATATGCTTCTTTATGTCGTTTCACACAGGCTTCTCGGAAGACCTCACGTATCAGACTCTGAAATGACCTAATAAATGCAAGGTTGCTGCTTGTTGTGCTGCTGAGCTGTCTCTTTTGGATGACACATGAAACACAGCGGCCAGTCGAGAGGCATAATGTATTTTATACCATTCGTCTCTCTAAGATGAACAGGCACAAGCCTCTTGCTTTCAGATTTAATTTAAATTAACCACAAGGGTACTGTTTACGTGAGGATATACACACTGCAGTTCAGCAAGGAAAACTAAGCTACTATGAAGGACAAAAAAAAAAAAAAAAGCTTGAGAAGCACCGCAGCTGCGAAGCACAGACGCAAGCAAGCATGAGCGACAGAAACAGAGAAGGACAGGGGCAGTGGCTTCCATTTCGCTCATCTCCCACACTGCACAGGTGAAGGTCGCTGTTGCTGCTGACCCGAGCGGGGCTACCGACTGAGCAATGTTCAGAGCCAACCTGCCATGGCAGCTCAGAAGTGTACATGGTACAAACAAACGTGTACTGTTAAAGCACTGCTAGAATTCCATACAAAGAAGTCCAGTTCTGAACTACCAACGCTGGTAAAATAGCTAAGGTGGAAGTTTTAATAGGCAGGTAATTTCTAAGAATTCAGTCCATGAGGATTTTATGCCGCTGCCCAGTGATAAGCGACAGCAAAATAATTTTACAAGCATTTCTGAACAGTGCTGCTAACCCACGGAACACCCGACATGCGCCCGCACAAGTCACTTTGAAGGCCACGTGGAAACGCCACGCTTTCAAAAAACACCGATAATTATAAAAGCAAATTTCCATGGCTGCAGCTCGTTACAGGCACGCCACTTCCCCGTTAGGTCGCAAAGCCACCAGGGCTGTGCCCTCACCGGGGCGTTGGGCCCGAGGGGTCGGCCCCGGGACCTGCAGGAGCTCGGCGCGGGTCCCGCGGGCGAACCGGAGGGACCCGGCCCGACCCGGCCCGGCCCGACGGGGCCCGGCGGCTCCGGGTCGCCCCCTGCCGGCAGCGCGGGGCCCATCCCGCCGGACCCTGGCCGCCCGCGCCTCGCCGCGGCCTCCGCGGAGCCCCGGCGCAGCTCGGGACGAGGCGGCGGCGGGACCCGGCCGCGGGCGAACGGCTGGGCCGGGTCCCGGAGTGCGGCGGTGGAGGTGCGCGGGGGCCCGGTCACACTGCCCGCCGCTAAATCCCCTCAGCCCCCCCCCGCTCCCCGGTTTAACCTCACGCAGCAGCGCCTAAGAGGGTTTTGGGGAGCATTAAAGAATGAAAAAGGCGCGGATTAGATACCGCTACATGATTATTTTGTTTTTCCATGGGAAAAAAGTATAGGAGGAAGCAGAACCAGACTTCACACCATCCCGGCAGCAACCCCGCTGCATGGGCAGCGCTGACCGGAGGCTTGGAGCAGCCCATACCGTGAGAGCTCCAGGTGAAACACATCGAGGGGCAGCAACACGGCGAAATGGCCTTGCTCAAAGGCAGCCAACTGTAACAGGAATTGTCTGGGCTGATCAAGTGGAAAACTTACTATTTAATTAAATCTAGGATATTATTACATAAAGTAAGATTAATTGATCTTTGACTTGAGTATGCAAAAGTCATTTAAAGACACTTGCAGGTACACAAACCAGGTACATCGCTCTAGGACACCAAAGTTATAATTAGTGTGCAAGACATTAAACTTATGATACTCCTTGGCAACTACTCACAGCTGATAATCCAGCATGAGTTACAGATCCGAATACATGCATTCACTGCATACAGTAAATTCTTCCTAAAAGCATGAAGAAGAATCATAGTATTCATAGAACAAGCGAAACAAAAGACAGAAAAGCTCAGCAGTAACAGCAGCTTTAGTACTCGCATCACAAGGCTGCCCACCTAGCAAACATTCTGCTGCGTTCTCAGCACAACATGTAGGAGGTTAAAATTACTTCAATTAAAGATGAAAGAGAAGGCAAAATTTTGAGAATGTCTGACCTACTTAGCAGGTGCAGCTTAGCTAAGATTGCGGGGCAGAAATACAGATAGAGTGCTGTGTAGAAATCGACTTTTCCTTCATGGAAAAAGAGGAGGCAGCAGTCCTGGGACTGCCACGGAGCAGAGCTTGGCAGCTGCAGACCACCAAGAGCTGCATGCACACACCTCCACCAAGCACTTCCCTGTCCCTCATCAGGGCAGTTCAAACCAGACACACGGACCAAAGGTTTGGACACTGCCTGTCACAAAGAGAGGAGCTCACTAGAAAAATTCAGGTCAGTTAGAAAGTCAAGGTGGTGACCAGATCTGGGACAGCGATCAGTCCGGAACAGGTATCCTGGTCCAGATATGGGCTGATCTCCAATCAAAGCAATTCCTGCTTATTCACTAGATAACAGCAACTTCTTAAAAGAGCAATCAGCTGCTGCATTATTTTCTAGTGGACAACAAGAATGAAAATCATTGGGTTCAGTAGACAAAACTTAATAAGCACCTATATGCTACCCAGCAATTACAGGCTGCTTTGGAGTTAGGTTGCTGCTGGACAACATTCAGAAGACTAAAAGCAGATAATCACCTCAGGAATGTGACATGCGCTTCTGCTTGTTTGCCTTTTAATGAGACTCAAACAGCAGTAGGTCCACACTGCTCTACTCAGAAAGTCTAAATTAATCACGTCTTTTGATTGCCACATCTGACATCAGAAACTGTCAACCACCTACTGATGTTGAGTATTCAGCTGAGATTGTCCAAACGGCCACAGTGGGCAGGCTTTTTGGCTGAGATATTATAAGGGCATCTTGATTTGCTGTATCACTTCAGTTACGAGTAGTGACATTTAGGTTAGGTAATGACATTTGTCCTAAAACAGAAATCTGTCAAAAGACGCAAGTTTTCCTCTGCACAATGAACAGAACAGACAAGGTAAAGAATGGAACTTGATTTTCTAGAATGAGAGAAGAGAGAAGATGTAGAAGAGCCAAATACATAAAAAGCATATATATATATTTTAATTTGAAGTGCAAATGATGTATTTACAAACACAAAACAACAACAACAATGCTTAGATTATTAAAGGCCATGAAAAAAAGAGCAAAAATATATTGTAATCTGTTCTGGCCATACTAACAGACTTTTCACCTTCTCCCTCAACACAAGACTTCCTGGAGATTTAGACTGGGAGCAGACATAGAGGAGATATCAAGAGCTGAGCTCTCCTGAAATTACTGCCACTGCTATCAGCAGAGGGAGAAACAGAGAAAGATTTGGGAAAGTTGTTGGATAGGAAAAGGAAAAGCATCCTGAGGAAACCGGTTCAGCAGCAGCTTGGGGCCTCGCCATCATGCTGGCCTTGCTCCACGCCCTCATCACATGGCGGCTCCACTGCACTCCTCCCTTGGTCCCGCACGCCGGAGGTGCGAGGCGTGCAGCAGCCCTGTGCTCTGTTCGGGGTACAGAAGTGCCGCTCCCACCATCTTCCTGGGCAGCACATCCAGGAACCAGCCACCTCATGAAATTCTGCAGCAAATAGCTACATTTACAAGACTCATTTTACAAATCCCGTCAAAATAACAACGCAAGATGAGGCTGGAACAACTGGCAAAGCGGGGAAGCCCCAAAGCATCGGCACAGGTGGGAGGAAGCAGGAGGGGCAGAGAAGAGAGCTGGCCGAGGAGCTGCAGGACCTGCCAGTGCAGCACAGCAGGGAATGTAATTCCTCCCAGCAACACAACTAATCCATAAACTTTTAACCACAATATCAAATATCTTGTTTCTTTGCATTGTACAGAAATCACGGTGAAGAGCATTTGCTGATTACCTGCTGTGAGAATGTTACTAGTGTCAATCTTCTTTAAAGAAAATTGAATTAAGGATCTTTCATGGAGCAGAACTATGGCTGTGTCATTAAAGATAGTCTGCAAATTCAGAAAAAGTACAGGCTATGTCAGATTCATCTAATTACATGCACATGATAGATGTACAACAATTCACAGAATAATTTACATCGGGTCTTCTGTATATAAAATCTTAAGACATTTCATAGTTGCAATAGCCCATTAAACTAGACTCGTTTGCTATTTGAAAGCTAAAAAAATATTCTTAAAAGTTTGTTGTACAAACTTCTGAAATAAACAAAAAAATGTTTCTCCAGATTTAAGAAATAAGGTTGCCACAAACTCATTAAAATATGTACATCCCACTTCACTTTGGCTCTTCCAATTTTTGTTAGTAACCTGGTATTAAATTCACTCGTTAATTTATATTAATGCCTGCCTGCAAAACCAGGAACCAAACTAAGCTGCTTGCTTGGAACGGAAGCAAAGCACACATTTACTGAAGGTACTTTGGCTTTTCCAGGGCATTCTCACCTGAGCTGCATCAGACCACTCCTTTGAAAGCAGCATTAAGTATCACAACATAAAATGCACTCTGAAAACACCAGTAAATTTGAGTTTTGACTTGTTAAGCCTACAGATTTAAGAGATTGCTCATCACTAAAAATGATCTAAGGGGTGATCAACACAAGCCTTTGCTGAACATTGCTTTAAGATCTTCAGTGAATGTGGTGACTGATTCAAGGAGAGTATTTCTCAGTTCTCATTCTTGACCATGATGACATATACTGTGTTGTAGTGCTTCCTTGAAATCTTATAGTGGTGGAAACATTCCACCCAATATACGAGTCCAGTGTTGGTAAACCTATGCAAGAATAATTTAACTTTGTGTTTACTTATGAACTTTTTCATTAAAAGCATTTTAACTTTTGAAGATAACTAAAATATGGTTTGAAAGGTACATCCCTAAACAATCTAATAAATACAAAAAGCATTGGCAAATAATGCATGGTTTATTCTGAAACAACAAGCAGAGCTGAAAAGGACAAGTGACGGAATGTGAACAGCAGGAGCCTGTATTCTATCCTTCAATTTTTTATTTTTGGCAGTATAGGAACAGCAAAATCAACTGTAACAGAAGCCTCAAGATAGTGAATGTCTGTGGCTGGGATCCTCATCTACCATGAGAAAAATCCATTGTTTAGTGCAGAAGGAAGAAGAAAGAAAATACTGGCAGAACATAATGGCATTTGCAGGGATTCTTTCAATGCCATTTGGTTGGTATATTAAAATAACACTTGTTACCCAACTAACAATTGCCTCAGTTTGCAAATAGATGTGTCATAGTTGACAATCTTTGAAAAAAGGAATAAGGGCCCAGCATTATGAATCCAAAAGGTTTTTCACAGATGAAAGAAGCATCTGCTACCATCCACCCAGCACATCCTCCACCCAGCTCCAGACAGGAAGAAGTCCATGGTGGGAGAGACTCTTCTGCCCCTGCACACAGCCCGGGGGGCAGCTCCTGTCTAACCACAAACAGCAACAAATACAGCTTTTCCTTAAACCACCTGAAGGTAAAAGCATTTACCTCACATTCCAGAACACATACCAAACAAATACAGCATCAGTAAGGCTCAAGTTAAAAGCCACAGGGGCTCTGGTGGCAGAGCACCAATGGAGCACCTTCATCCAACCTGCTCAGGTGCTGCCAGCAGCTCTTGCAGCAGCGTAACGTGGCTTGTCAGTGATGTGCGCCAACTGTAAACTGCAGAAGAAGCTGTAAATTAAGTCCAGCTGTATTTGGAAACATGTAGGTAGGAAATCAACATATAAATGCACTACCATACTCCAAAACTAAACATTTTGCAATACACTAATCTAATTATATGACTCTCCTTCATCCCAGGTCAGCACAGTTTTGTCAAGAGGCATTCATCTCTTCATGAATGTAAAGTATATTTAGTGGGGCTAACACGAAACATGTATTTCAAAAAAAAAATTAGAGATGATGAGAAATGCTGGTAATTGCTGGTGGACAACATATTCAATTCATTATTTTTCAATGAATGCTATTTTTTCTTTTGCATATCTCATTAAATCTACAGACATTCTAAGCCTGTGCATGATTTCCATTAAATGACAGCAGGCATCATTTTAAGTTTGTTCTACATAATGCACTGGTAGCAAAAGCATAGCCTGATACATCGTCTGCTTTAAGGATTTTTAAAATGAAAATCCTTTGAGTGAAGAACTTCAAACTTTCAGATGCTAGCTTCAAATATAATATTATCAGATATAATTACAGTAATACATTGCGCACACACAAAAATCCATTAACGATGGAAATAGAGTCAGGAGAATTACAAATGGGTAGGCTTTTCTCTGATAACGCCAAGTATTTTAGTGTAGCTATTATTAAATAGGAGAATGGCAAAGCACAAAGAACTGTACAGCTGTTTCTGATATAAGATCAGAAACTGAAGGAGATATGAGTAGAACTCAAATGATTTAAAATAATGAATGGGTTTCAAATAAAATGCAAACATAACCATTTCCTTCAACTTAACAGTGGGGAAGAAAAATGCCAAAGAACTTTCCACAAGAGAACAGTTTGACCTTTTACATAATATATGGAGACTTTCTTCTCTCTTTGATTTCGTATTCTCTTTAAAAAAAAAATACTGAACAGATCAACAATCTTTCACCTATTTATAAAGATTTGTTCTATTTTGCATCCATATTTTAATTCTCTATTTTTCTCAAGATGCTTCCCACACTTTACTGGGAGGCAGCATATATCACACACAATTCATGGGAAAGATAGTGTTTTACAACTTTCTGAAACAAGCACAATTCAAGAGAATTTGCTTTTAATTACTGTAGGGTACTACCTAAAAGCAAAGACGTATATCTTTCCTACTGCTCCCAGCTCTCAGAACAGTATTTTGTATTTTGATACTATAAGATGGTTGGGGGGCAAAAAGTCAGTGGAAGAGTTTCTGTGTGGAAAGTCACCCTTGAGTTACTGCTGTTTATACACCAGATTAAGCCGTACTTGCAGGTCAGCAGGGAAAAACCATGATTCTCTCTGGCTACTACTGGAACTGCCCTTTTCCCTTGCCTCCAGCACTGCTCTGCTTGTTCCTGTCCTCATTTTTAGCAGTCCCCACAGCACTTCATCTGCTGAAATGGCACATGATTTCCATCTCAAATAAGATGTGTTCACACTGATGACAGAAAACAAGAATCCAGATAAAGTGCCTCTGTCACTGCCCGGTTTGAAACAAAAAAATAAAAGGACTTACACAGGTATCTATAAAGCTCAATGAACACAGCTTGAGAGCTTGAAACACCTCACAAAACAAAACTTAGATTCTCAAGATCTAACTATGCTTCTGAAAGACAGAAATGCAAAGCATGAGAGACAGCAGGTTTTTGACATCTCCACAGAAGATGAATACAAGGTACAATTAGCAGGACAGAATATGATGCGCTGGGAGGATCGTGCTGGTGATGAAGCCTGTATGGTGTCACTACACAGGGCTGAAGCATATTAAAGGAGCATGCTACAGAAATCTAATGTGACAAAGCAACACCTACAATTGGTAATACACAAACATTCAAAAATTCTGTAATACTGGGTTGTTCTAATAATAGCACTGACTACTTAATAAAGGCTTCCTAATCACACACTCAATCTCTTGCTGAGTTTTAATCAGTGCATAAGTGACTACACCTACAGAGGCTGTCTGGCAGGAGCAGTATCTGTGGCTGCTACTCTTGTGCTGTGAGCTACAAAATCAGAATCCTCTGTAGCTGTTAGAGGTTATAATAATACATTAAAAATATAAAAATAAAATAACCCCCCCATACACAAAGACAAGCACCCAGACAGTAGAAGTGAATTTCCCTAGGAGAGCTATGGCTTGTTTTTCCCAATTTATAAACAATCTGTCACTCATTTCCTTAAATTTCCAATGTGTGGGGTTTTAGTATATTCACACTAGAGAAAATGATTTATTGAGACTGCAAGAAAACAATTTGCTCTGGAGAGCAGAGTTAACATACACAACTGAAAAGAGTGTTGTCTCAAAACTGTTCTAATACTAATGTTTCCCTTTGATAACCTGCAGCTGATGTGTAAATTTAAAGCTACCAAGCACTTAATGAGTGCTGCTTAAATAGCCCACCCTAACAAAGGATTCCAAACAGGGCACGTTTACAGGTTAACCCATTGCAGTGTTGGGCAACAGCTGTCTGCCCTGGTGTTTGCCCTAAGTGAGCGTCACATTTCACATACAGACATATGTATAACATACCATATCTTATTGCTTAAGCAGCGTGAAGTTCTATAGAATGACACTTTTCAGTCATATCCCCAAATAAAAATGTCCTTGCAGCTGCTCTGTGTTACACAAGCGATTTAATCTGTTTGGGACTTGGCATTATTTTCCCAGCAGAAGGGTACATGTTCACATGCCAAGACCTTTTTTTTCTTTTTTTTTCTTCCCAGCGTGCTCTGATTAGAACTTATTCAAATAATATGTAGGCTTATTTTTAGCCTGCTTTTCATAGGAAGCAAGACGTGCAATTATACTGTGTATAATTTCTAGGCCCACTAACCTATTTCAGTCTGGAGATTGGCAGAGCAGAGTTTGACAGCGATACCGTATTTCTGTTCTCCTGAAACACAGCAAACCCTTCGGTGACTCACCACCGCAGCCAGCAGCAGCTCGCCACAGAGCTCGCCACTCGGCTCTGGCCATGAGCAGCAGGGCGAGCTCCCTCCTGCCTGCCCTAAGCCCGGAGCCCATGGCAGCAGGCTGTGGTCGGGGCCACCAGACCCATCCCAACGTCCCCGCTTCACGTCACTTTAACACAGCTGTGCTCGTGAGATCCCGGTCCATTTCCACACACTAGCTCGTGCTGGTTACATTTCCTTGTTGAACAGACAGTTCTGTCCATACAAACTCAGGCTAGAGAGTTGCTCTCTTACCACAAAAAAAACTATTTGTGTAATAAAGTTCAGCTTTGCATGTTGGGATCAGATCAGCCACAAAAAATGAAGAATCACCATGAACCACAGCCAAAACTGGCATTTTTCACCCGCTCAGCTCCCTCTCCCCACTGTTTCCAATTGTTCCTCACCCATCACTGACCTTTGCGGAGCAGAGCCATTGACACAATTATTGTTTTTTTTTGAAAAGACAGGGATAGCAGTCACCTTATTTTCCATCTGCTACACTCTGGTCTTCTTCCTCACTAAACCTACAAAGCCCATTTCAAGCTATGTGTACCCAAACCCCAGGCCAGGGGGCAGCGACTGCAAGGCTGGGAGCACTGCCCTAGGCTCGGACAAGGCAGAACGGGCAGGGTCTGCCTGCCATGCACCCGCCACAACTAGTGCGGCAAGCAACAGAGCCGCAACGCGGCTGATGGGAGAGAACTAGAGCTTCTCAGACAGGCTTTTCAAGGAATTCAGGAAATCCCAGCATTTCAAAGCACAGGCTGTGACATTCCCTAAGGATAGCTGCTGCTATGCCAGAGAGAGGCAGTGCAGCAATAAATTCAAGCTCCAGACAACACCGCGGTGCCTCACTGCGCTCCCAAGGACTCCCAGGAATTTAAAAATATCAGCGTTAAGTTCTAGGTCAGCACTCCCCTGCATCAAATGAACAAGTGTGCTGTGGTCACAGCCGTATTGATTACAGACATCTTAAAGTTTAATTGGAAAACAACAACAACAACACCTCCCACAAAAAGCTCCCTTTGTCTAAGGTGTACACTGGCCATGCCTGACTCACGCACATTTCACATTTCTCTCAATTTTGGAACTGAGAGAAGCGTTATTCAGTCTGCCACAGTAACTAAGGATCAGGATACACCAGCATGTACAGTAACTCTTGGTAAGAAGCGAAGAGCATCTACCAAAGCAAAGTCCCTACAGCTGCCCGGAGACTGAGCATACGGAAACCCAAGACGCACTGTCGCAGGAGTGAAGGCTGCGAAGTGTTTCTTACAGATGTCCTCTTTTACATAAGCCTGCTTGGAAGGAAACAGGTTTGTATTTCTCACAGATTGTTCAACAGATTTCTCAGCAAAAACAAGCTGGTTAGAGAAAAGTATAAACGCTGACATTTTAAAGTTCTGGCATGAACAGCACTGCAACTTTTAGATTGCCTAAGTCATATCAATTTCATAAAAATAAAATAAGAAAAAAAATTCCTCTCAAAACACAACCTACAAAGTAGCATTTAGTGTCAACTGTAGTTAAGTCAAACTCGTAAGGAATCCAAAAAGACTTATTTTTTTTTCCCCAGAATGCCTCTGCAAATGTACTGAACATCCACTATACAGCTTTATTTTAAGTGTATCCAATTCACACAGTGTTACTAACAGTAAACTAAAAGTAAGAAAAAAGCACAAAACCTACCCGCATCTTTCAAAATACTTCAAATCTGGGAAATACGGCAATTCTCTCCTTCACCTGTATGCAGACTTCAGCCATGAACACTTTCCATCATTTCCTCAGCACTTCCTTTACGGGGGAAGCTGCAGCTGAGCCAGGAGGCAGCCCAGGGCCCGTGCCACCAGGCTCACCAGGGGCTGCTCCAGTTCAAACCTCGGCCCTGGAGCAGCCACAGCCACCCATCACCCTCACGAATCTCGCTGACTTCATTCAGTGAACTAGAATTTGTTCTAACTTAATTTTGAACATCTTCTGCAAGGAAAATTGTGTTTAGGATCTTAACAGCATGTTGTCAAAGTAATCATGTAAGGAAAGAAAATTTCTCTATGTGTTGATCCTTGTGCAATATTAAAAATGAAAGGAATTTATCTTATCCCTCACACAGCATATCCTATTATCTCATCACTATTAATTTACTACAATTTATTTTCAGTTATGGCACCCAGGATTATCAATTAAATAAGAAATACTGCTTTCTCTGGAAAGAACACGCAAGAAGAGCTAAATGCCAGCACAGAGAACCTGCCAAGCTTTTGGGATTCCATTGCTTTCTATCAAAGTTCAAACAAGAACTGAAACAGGACAGACTCCTAGCTCATCCCAGCACAACACTTTCCTGCAGAAGTCCTACGATGCAAGCCGCAGATCGGAGCAGTCAACCCGGTGCAATTACACCAAAGGTGCTGACCCATGACCTCCAAAGCAGGTCGGGAGCGGTGCACATCACTGCTGCTGACAGCTACTGCCTGTTTAGAAGAGCCGCCAGAAGTGACTCCACACTCACCTCCGCAGTTTGGCCTGTTAACTGAAATTACTAACAAACGTAGGCAGGTGATACAGCCCTACTCTCTCCTGCTACCTGTGCTGCGGGAGAGGCGAGGTGAGGCAGATACTTGGGGTCAGCTCCTGCCGCGAGCACCCACTGCCAGCACGTGCTCACAGAATCGCGCTACAGTGAGCTCAAAGGGACCTGACCCCGCAGATCACCCAGGCTGGCCCCCTCCCCAAGCAGGGTCCCTTAGAGCCATTGATTCAATTTATATCTACACCTATGGAAACTTCCAGGTGGACTGCGCACAGGACGTCAGTGCAACATGCTCAGTATGTGCAATTCACAAAACCAAACTCTGAAAATGTGGGTTAATTCCTTCATTTAAGTTTAAAATCTAAATCACTCTCTTCCCATAACCTATTTGCATGAAAACACATCTAAAAATCAAGCAAATTGCCGAAGTAGCTATTGTGGAATCTCATTTGTTCCTCAGCACCGCTGGACAATAACTAGAAGATATCTGCAATAGCAGAAGCCAAACACAAGCTAAGAAGGACCAACAGTACCGTGCTGTCACCATTTGATTTCTGTGCTTCTGCAGGGAGGAAAAGTACATTCTAAGTAATGATGCAGCCCAATAATACCACAAACCACACAGCATGCTAATTATGACATTTCAAAATATATTAAAAAATTATAAAATGCATATTTATTCTAAACCAGGAATTTGAAGTTCTCTTCCAAAGTTATTCCAATGAAATGCTCAAATTTAGCAGTATCTTAGCCTGGCATGTCTGGGGAAAAGCTGATACTAAAAACCATACCCTCTGAACAATGTGAACAAAAGGCTCTCTCCTTTTTCTAGAGAGAAATGTAATTCAGAATTAACATTCAGAGATTTTTGTAAATCCTTTCATACCCAACTGCTAAAAAGCAGTGTTATAGTTTCTAAAGTTGCTTAAAAGCAACTTACAAGCTTTCTATAAATTTGATCTTCAGACTATTATAACCTGTGATGAGTAACCCGTGAGAAAAACAGGTGAAGGGGGTAAAAATGGAAGGGTGGTGACATTCACAGTCTAGCACAAACTAAATCATTTCTCTGAGAAATAAAAAGGCACTGCAGAAAAAAATATTCCAGAGGACAGACTACTGTACCTGCAGCCACAGCTCTGCTATATATATAGCCAGAAGGTCGTAACAATCTTTATCTTCCTCCTTCACACGCACTCACCCATACAGAAATGGAACACGGACTTCACTTCAAACTTCAGAAGTTAACTACAGGTGGCGGCTGCCTGTCTTTTTGTCAGTTCCTGTGTTTGCTGGTGTTGACTAAACATCTTTACCTAATAGCAAGTAAAAACTCTACAGTACTTATTTTCCCTTATTCACAGCCACTCTGTCATTCAAATTAGGAGGCACCTCATGATTAGGAAACAGAAACATTACATTTTACTAACAAAGGGTTAAGTACTTCAAGTCACTTCAGTTGACCTTGGTATGACTTACCCACAACAGTCAGCTCTTCTCAACACAGATGGTTGAACTGATGCTGCCAATGATTTAAGCTCAGAAAATGCTTTTAATTTTATTATTATTATTATTATTATTTCCTCATGCTGTGTTTACTGTTTTACATATGCCTCTGAATGCCAAGGAATTGTTAACTAATCACCATGAGATTCATTTTGTTAATGCACAGCTGGGTACTTGGTCACACAACATCTGCTTCTCAGCATTTCTGCTTTTCCTTATCTATCCGTAGTTACTAAGAAAGCAGCCTCAACAGAGCATGTGGAAGCTGAAAGTGGTAAATGAGTTTATTAACAAATGGTGATTAATATTGGAACCTTTGGACTACTAATGAATGTGTGTGTCTCGCAGACTGAAAGCACTAACTAGAGCAGACAGGCAGCAGGTAAGAGATATTCTCATTATCCCCCTCCCAAGGCATTTATGTGAGGTTACTTCAGCGGAGGAGGAGAGCATGAGGCAGAATCGTGCAACTTGCCCTCCCAGCAGCGGCCTCACGTTCCCAAGCAGCCTCAGCCGCAGCGGGCGCTGCACCCGCAGCCAGTGGCAGCACCGCCAGGACGAGCCGCCTTGATGGTGTGCCTGCTGCAGAGCGTGGCAGCAGCTCCTCTCCAACACCCAAGCCCCCTCAGTGACCGCCGGCACGGCTGCCTACCTTACAGAATGCGGCCTGTAGTGCCCAGCGACTTTGAACAGATTTAGCTGCTGCCTCTGATCTGCGCTTTTTGTCTGCTAAATATTATCAAAAGATGCTAAAAGAAAGACCTGTAAGATTTCCAAAGGGGGACTTTTACCAGACAATCTTTTAAGAAGTATTTCTGCTATAGAGTTTCAGAACATCTGTAATTTGAGAGATTGGCAGATTAAAAAAGGGCAAGTAACCCATTCATTAAAAGTATAAATCTGGTTTTAATAAACAAAACTTATGAACATTAAACAAAACTCTTTCATTACTACCTACATAACCTTCTAAGTACAGACGCAGATCAGTTCTATAGAAGATTAAATTCTAGCAAGCTGTGTTAGCATTTGTTCATTTATAGAGGGGTCATTCTACGTAGGAAACAATGCATCAATTATTTTTATCTTCAGAACAAACTTCTGCTACTTGAAAACATCTTATAAACTAGAACTACCTGAAGAAGAGTTGATAAACAAAGACAGCAACTTCAAAGTAAGACAACCGTCACTTTTATTTTTACCTAGTGCTTTCTATCATAATGAGTCTATGTAAGTCTTATACAACCTAATGTAAGTCTTATACAACCATAATGAGTCTATGTAAGTCTTATACAACCTAAACAATCTGATTTTAAAAGGTCCTTATCACCCACGACTGTAGTCAAATACAAATAGGAACATATCACCTCACTTCTACGCCACTCATTCTCCCTTCTTAGTGCACAGTAAATGGCCACAAAATTGACGTAGCAGCAGTTCACAATAATTAAAACCTAAAGAAGAGAACAAAATAATAACTAATCTCTGGCAGATATCTAAAATAACTGTGTGAATGGTTATCTACTAGATCATCAGTGATCAACTTTCACCACCTGATTTCAGCTTAATTTTTGCCTCCCGAAGTTCTACACATGGTAGATGTCTTACACAAAATAGTAATGCTTGTATAGACTATGTGACAGGAAGGATCGTTCTGTTACAATCATAAAAGTTTCACATTGAGAGACCTTAGCTCTTGGATTGTGGTGCATTCAGCTTGGGAAGCTTGCCAATCGTCGTCTTCATGCAGCTGTCTCCAATGGCTGGTCTCATATCTGCTTAAAGAGCTCACTAAATTCAAGACTGACACTGAAATGGAATTCTCATAAGAAAGCACTTCAAATAACAAGACAGCTTTGAAGGAAAAGCCAAATCTAATTTCTGTTCTCAATTCACAATCAATCAGAAGGCAGCTATGTACATACACCCCAATAGGAAAACCAAAACTGACAGCACAGTAGTTTTTTCCTGTATTTATTGCATCATTTGCTTTTCTGTCACCCTCGTCTGACCACATAGATTCTGGAGTAATCTCTTTGAAATGCTTTGCTATTGCCAGAGTACAGTCTTTCACAGAGCAGATATTTCTATTACCCACAATAAATACTTATTAAAATGCTTCCTTATTCAGAGCCTGGACATGGTGCTTTCAGATTTACTTGCACTATTTTCTCAAGACAAATGAACTCAAGATTACAATAGATAAACAAATAAAAATCAGCCCTGAATTATGAATGCTCCAAAGGTTTTATCACCTCTGGAAAAATTCCATGGCCTAAACCTCATGCCTTGCTGATCTCTTCCTCCTGTCAAAAAGGGAAAGTATTAAATGCAGCCTCTTCAGTTGTACAATCCCTCCAGAGCATGACCTTAGCACCCAGATGTCGCTTTGGAGCAGCCAGTCAAACAGCATGGCAGAAGTGGGATTTTGAGTTTGGTCTTGAAATGAACAGAATCAAAAGAGCACTTCCACCTTTATTAGAAATACCAAACAGGAGGAACTGCCGTAACTGCTTTCCAGCTTTAGTTGACCTTCAGTACCAAATTTGCATTTCAATCTATGGAATATCTGTTTAAGCATGGCAGAATTACAGAGAAGAACACAGAAAAAAAATCCACAACTATTGCCACCTCCATAGGCCAGAATGAAGTGAAATATTAACAGCAATCCTCAGAAAATTTCCTGTAATTTCAGTAATCCTTTCAGAGGTTAATGGGCTGCTCTTTCTTATTCACTCTTTCTTGACAATGGTTGTTTTCCAAAGTTTGTAGTGGATTTCTGCTGTATTTGAAACACCTCCACCTGGCTCTATCCTCGCAAGGCCTCACCTGCCTCGGCTCTCTCCAAAGGAACTCATTTTCCCTCCTTTGAAGCAATCAAAGGTACCAAGAAAGGTACAGAATGTGGAGGTTTATTTATATATTTCTCTTTACAGAAGTCAAATAATTATCTGTGGGCCTCTGGAGTAATCTAAACAGAGATCCCTCTCCCCCGTTTCGTAACACTGACACGTGTGCCACTACTTCCCCAATACAGTCACTCTACTTGACAGGTTATTCCCCTCAAAGGCTCTAAGAAATTTCCGTCTGTTCACATACTTAGGCAGAAAATATTCAGAAAATCCAAAGAAGATGCAAGTGGGTAAATACAGATTTTACCAGAAATTAAAATACTACTCAGATCAAAATCTGCCAAAAGGACAAGTCCTGGTGAAAAACATCCAAAAACCTGCAAGTTTCCGTTTTATTTGGCTGTAGAATGAATTTGATGCATGAAAACAAAGACTTAACGCCAGCCTGCAAGTTTAAAAGCCACAGACCTGAAACAACCTTCAGGCAAGCTCAGCAGGACTTACTTTGGGCACAGAAACCACGGCTTCAAAAGGGCAACAGCTTTACTGGGCATTGCTTAGTCTTGCAAAATGCCTAAGGTAAGTGCTCCAGAAAACATCCTACCTATCTTCTCCTAACATTTTTCTCTTCCTTCCTAATTTTACTCACCATATCGATTCATAATCAGGGAGCAGTTGTGTAGCTAGTACTTCCTTGTTATTAAACAAAAGTATTTGAACTCCAAAATTCACAGCTCAGTCCCTATTAGCAGCTATACAGAAACAGCAAAGAGAAGAAAACAGATGTCTTGCTGTTCAAATAAATAATGTGCTGAAACAAAGACTAGCTTTTCTTTGTCTGCCAGTTTAAATTCTTAATAAGAATCTAACTGGGCTTTCCTGAAGGCACTGTCAGAACATGCAGGTGAAATCAACGCTGTATGTGTTTGGTATGATGATCATCAATATCTGCTACAAAAGCTGAGCACCTCTTTACACTGTGTACAGTGGAGGGGTTTACTGTGTCAGACGGAATGTACCTGAAAAGAGGCAACTGCATAATTGGTTACTGTAATAAAAAAAATCCATGACCGACACATAGGCTAAGAATAAATTTTAAGGTGCAATATTTAAAACATGCTCTGCTTAAACAACAGATTTTATTTTTAACTCCACATAGTTATTAAATGTAAGAAAATTTTCACACCTGGCATTTACAACCTCTACTTCCATGCAACAGCAATACTAAATCTTTTGAGATCACTGCAACTAGCCAGAAGTAAGGGCCCAGCGCATGTCTGAATTCTAAATTCTGCAGGTAAGATCCAAATTTCTGTCAAAGACTGCGACTGCCTTAAAAAAAAAAAAAAAAAAAAAAAAAAAAAAACTTCCTCATTATTTCTATTAATTCTACATCTTTTACATATTCTTTTTTTTATTATTATTGTGGCTGTCTTAAAATCTCTCTTAAACATCAGGTCTCATACTGTGGGTATACTTTACTAAAATTCAGTTTCAAAAATTCTGAGCTACTAAAGAGCTAAAAAACAGCCAGCTTTTAAAAATACTTCCCGTTTTCCCATAACGATCAATTCTGGAAATAGAAAAACTCATCTCTCTCCTCTGTTTTTAAACAAACTTTAAACAGTTTTCTTATGTTTAAGTAATAACTGTAAATACTGAACAGCACAGAAGTTACAATGCATGAACAGGCATAGTTTTCCTTTGCAGTTGCCTTAATATCCAACATCTCTGAAACCCTACAAACCAGATAAAGCAACGGACCTCTTAACAACACAGTTCAATTAAGAAAAAAAAAAAAATCCGATGTATTTGCCAAAAGGCAGCAAATAACAATTTCAGAACAAATTGTATGCCCCCCGAAAGGTGATTTAACAAAGCAGAAATTGATTTAAGTCTTTTTTTTTTTTTTCTCTGCATTTCACCCGGTACAAGAAGAAAAACACAGAAAGAACTTCCTCGGGTAAAAACCTTTTTACTGTTCCTACAGTATGACATTCCACATTGCATATCAGAGACTGATGACTGAATGGAAGAATATTCCATTTTAGTAAACTCATAACTTGAAAGAAAAATATGCAGTAATATGCAGTATAATATAAAACCATACAGTCCCCTGCAATTATTCACTATTTTGATGAACATTAAGTGTCCTACCCTAATGAATTCATTTAAGTACTAGTAGCATCTCCTAATGGGCATTAATTAAACTTTTCCAGCACCTCTGCCTTCACTAGAGAAAAGTAATTACTCACTGCTGTCCTACAGAGAGGGAAATAAAATCCACAGGATTAGGTATTTTTACACTGAGTAAGTAGGGCAGACAGGAAAGCCTGCAGTTCAGAGGCAAGTTGCTATAGTTCATAATTTCACTACATAGTTCGGGCCTTGCACTGCGAAAAACAGTTTTCCTGCTGCCCTTAAGTGAGCCACAAACTAGGGTTTGATAGTACATAGGTCTGTCAAGGACATAACTGTTCATCAAAACATAACATAAGCCAGTTGGCCATCACCTCAGCTTTTTGAAGAAGTTTAACCACAAGTCAGGTAGACACATCAACCTTTCATACCTATCGATGAATACATTTTAAAATTATTTATAAATATAGCGTATTAATACTTCTGCAGGAAGTGATTTAAAACAAACAAGAAAAAAACACATACATGAGTAGCAGCTGAAGATGTCAAATCTTGAATAATGGACCAGAATAATTTTTATTTATTCATACAAAACTGTTTTACACAACAGGGACTAGCTTTCAATCTGAAATATAATCATAGCAATTTTGTCTTCAAGCTTAGGTCATTTGTATTTTTGTCATATACCAAATACATTGCATTAAAGCTCACATTACAAACATTATCTTCCAAAAACATTGCAAATTTGAAGCACAGTCAGGGTAATACATATTTCAAAATATTACTCAGTAATGGAGTGACACAGCTTTTTACGCATGGGCACTTCCACCTGATGGTACCCACAGTACCAAGCTGTTTTCACGAACAGTTCTCCCAGCATCAAAGCATTTACAATCTAATCTCACTGCAAAGAAGATTAGTGAAATTACTGAGCAGTAATAGTTCCAGCAACAGAGGTAAAAATACTTCGCTAGCACTTTTGGTCAGCTGATTTCTGAGGAATTCTCTAGACCAATAAAGGACAAAACAAGCCATTAAACATCATTCCCCTGGATTAATACGGGACTCTGTTTCCCTCTTACATAACGGGATTTTGAAATTCCTCTGAAGTACATGCATTAGGCGGAAATCATCTCTACAGACCTAAAACTTCAGGGCTTAGTTATTTCCTGATAGTTCTGTGGTTTTAGAGGAAATAAACTGAATGTTAATCCTCTTGGATTTAATGAGTAGTACCAGCAAACTCTGCTTCTGCCTATTAGCAAACCTTCAGCCTGGGAGAAGGTCATTGTAAACTTGGCCTATTACCAAAACAAAGTTGCATCTACTGGCAATGAAATCTTAAAGATGGGGGGAAGTCTTACATGGTTTGGGTGTTCTTGTTCTTTATTTAAGCAAAAACTGTGTCAAAATTATTTAAAAATTCACCTATGTCTAGACTTTTTCATACAAATCACTTTACAAATCACAGTAGGAAAATTCCTCATCAGCATGCTGACTTACAGTGAGCTCAAATTATTTGTCAATGGTTTTATATATATATATATTTAATAATTTCAGAAAAAAAAAGTAACTTACATAAGTGCATCTCTGAATTCAGCTGCAGGATGAAGCTGGTAAGCCACCAGCTATGCAAACATAAGAAATGTGCCGAACAGAATAAACCAGCCCTCATTCCTACTTACATTGTATTTATGTTGCAATCTTCCACTAAGTCTTGCAAGAAAAATGAAAAATTATACTGAAGCAGGCACTTCTGCTTTTTATTTTGATCTGGTTTTAAGAGTGATTTTCCTGCTTAACACTCACTGAAGTTTTACTCTTGACACGACCCACCTCCTATGCACTTCTTCCTTTCAGAATGCAAAGTGTATGGGCAAGACATTATACAAATTACTTTTTCTGAAGACTGACTACAAGTAGAGCAACTATTTAAGATAAAGAATGCCTTTTAAAGAGGCTTTCTATACTGAAGTAGAGAGTGAACCAGCTAGTCATCTAAAGATTAGCTACATTTCATTTTTCTATCTTTAACTTTTGTTAAAAACATTATGCAAAACAAAAGCACAAAGTTGCTCATCAGTTGCTTTGTCTATTTCTTTTTAACTTTTGCTACTAGTCTTAACCACTACAGGAAGTTTATTTTCCAGGATATTACACAAATAATTTATTTGTGCTTAACACTGAATCAGATTATTTTTTTCTTAGGATATCAAGAAGTAGAACTGGTTTAATTATCTGGTTTCTTCCAGTAGCCTGATTTCATGAGTTAAGAGAACGTTGCAGGTCCCCTAAGACCTATTTAATTGCAGATCCAAATACCTTGGGTCATGTTTTAAACTCTACTGGGACCATGTTGGTCAGTCGCTAGCGGCTGTACCGCTCTCCGCTACAGATGCTCAGCAGGAGGGGTTTTCAGCTCACGGCCACTGAAGACTGAGACTCCCTGAGTGACTCTTGAAGTGTTCACAAAAAGTTTCAGTAAAGCAAACAGACCAAAAAGGGGCTTAACTTTGCTATACAACGCTTGGTGACACTAGAAAATAATGAAGAACCCCCAGAGATGAACAAGTTGAAAGTTGCAGCTCTAGAGCAAACACTCTTTCTACCCTAAGATTATTTCCACTAACAGTTTGATAAACTACATCACCATATCAAGCCGTAATTAAGCAGCTACTTCAGATGGAATTTTTCTTCTCATCTGCTCTTTCATCATCAACATGAAAGAAGATTTTTTACAAACAAGCTTCTTCTGGCCAAGCACAAAACTGCTGCATATTTTACTGGGTGCCGCTCCCATCTCCACGCGGGGAATCTGCTGGCACGGCAGCGGCGCGTCCGACCTGAGCGCTCCCGGCTGCAGCTGAGCGGGGGCTCGAGCAGATGCTTCTTGCCCCAGCACAAGTGCAGCATTTCCACACCTCCTTCCCTCTGCAAGCAGCAGCGCAGCACTCGTGCCCGCGCCCTGCCAGCCATGGGTTCAGAGAGACCCCTTTGGAAGACCCTCCACCCCACCTCCCTGCACCTTCTCCAAGGAGAGGGGAAGAGGGCACCCGGAAGATGTCTGTAGGCTGCGGCTGGATAGGATTCCAGCACCGTGCTGCAGGGAGAAATCGGCAGCTACATACCCACAGAGGAAAAGCCTGGGGCTGGTCACAACAGCCACCGCAGGCCCCAATGCAACCACCCCTGATTATGCCCACGGAACATACAAAAGTTGATGAACTTTTCAAATGGCAAGCAGATGAGTCCTGGCAAACTGGTCTGCATCAAATTACATGCGATGCCCTCTCCTGCATACTAAAGCAGCCCTTAATAAAAGAGGCACAATTTGAATCCCAAAACATAATGAACACTGAAACTCTCTCAAAACACAACTGTGAAAGGATCCAAGTCCAAGGGAAATGCAATTCTCCCTAAACACTTTGTCAAAATTCCTCTGACAAAGGCACTGAGGACATTTCAGTAGAAACTCAGCTCTAAATCTATTCTTCCATATTCCAACGTTCATAGCCTGAACTGCAGGCTGAACTACCAAGTAACTATAGTTGCTTTTCAGGGCAATTTTTGGCAGATGACTGCAGAGATCTCCTGCCTTACATCTTAAAATCTAAAAGGAACTTCAGTGTTCTTCATAGCTCGTAGATAGTGGCAGATGTTGCATACCTTAAACTGAATTTGCTTACCAGAAAGTAAACAACACTGGAACATACCAACCATTCATTTTTTTTCAATGACATGAGATCTTTATTCAAATTTGCACTACAAAGAAGTGAAATGTCTAGTGGCCAGGCTTAAAAATGCACGTGGGTTGTTTGCTAGGTGGGCAAGGAGGGGATCATGGTTGTTCTTTCAAGTGACTTCAATGTTTAGTCTATGATGCATCTTAAATCAAGAACTTCTAGAAGTGTTTTTACGTAAACGCATAATAGCCTGCAGACAGCTACTGAATGCTGCAAACCTACAAGCCAAGAATACAGGATGGATTAAGTGTCACTCAGATTCATATTTTCCAGATGCAATAACATGCATTTGGTTAAACGATCATTTAAGAAGACTAGTTTATTTAAAAATATATATATTTCCAATTTCCTATTCTTTACTTCCTGTTAATAAAACTCACAAATCACCCTCAGAAACAGGCAGGTCTCCACCTGGGGGTGCCCTCTCTGCCATAGGACCAGCCACAGTCTTGGGGCAGTTGCCAGAAGCAGCCCTGCACAGCACCTCCGGGTGCTGCGAGGCTGCAGCCCGCTTCGTGGCTCCTGCGGCAGCACCAAGGACGAGGAACTGGCTCAGGAGGTGAGCACCTGGTGCAGCCCTGGGGCCCAGCTCCCGAGGGTCCTGTGCCCAGGCTGCCCTCACCCCTCAGCCCTGAGCAGATACAGATGGCCCCTGCAACAGAACCAAGGTGGAAGGGTATCACATCCCCACTTCACTCAGGAAAACTCAGTGACACATGTGGATGTTGAGGGCTGCAGCGGTTTCTGGGTGACTCTGACAGAAATTTATGTGACTTGAGGAACAGGTTTTAAAACATCACACAGAAGCAGCCAGGCTCTGCTCTCTGCTCAGTGCACTTCAAGAACTTCACCCAGGCACAGACGTGTCTGTATGTGTGGGGATTCCACAAGTTTCTACAGCTCCCACTTGGCTGACAAAATGAAGAAGTTGTAAATAACAGTGCATGGGAGGGAAGTGTTCCCAAGTCTTCACTTTGAAAAGTAAACAAAGCAGGAGATATACAGGAATCATAAGAAAAAAGCAAAACATCTGTGCCTTTCTGTACAGCGTTCTAAATTAGCATGTACAAGTCAGTAAAGCCGTAAATGTTACAAGGCTTAGCCAAAGTTCAAACAGTTACTGAATCTTGATGAACTTCAGTGGCTGCTCTAGGCACAGTAACACCTGTAAAACATTTCCAATTATCTGCCGTTGCTTACCTCCTCCTCAGTGTGTTGCGAGAGGAGCAACAAACCCCTAGTCCTGCTCTTCTACACAGCACGTTCCCGTTCCCCGCATTTGTTTCCTTTGTGCTCTGTTTCCACCCTTCCTCTGTCTCATGGCATAGGGTTTTTTCCACCCAGCCAGCGATCCTTTTCTCTGTATCTCCTCTACCCGTGTTATCCGCGGTGAGGCGAGCAGTTACCCTCAGAGCACCCCGTGCTCTGACAGCCGCTTGCGCCCTGCTCCGGCCATGCCCCCGCCAGCCCCAAGGTGCCCCGCAGATGAGGGGCTGCTGCTGGGCTTCTCCAAGCAGTACCGGGCAGATCCCAGCCCAGCCGGGCTGACCAAGCACACTGCACGTGTAGCAGCTTTCTGGCAACTTCTGCAGTAAGCCTTTGGTTTAGATTCTTGTTAGAACAATGCTAGTCTGGATTTATAAGAAAGCATTTTCTCTCTTTCCCAGTGGAGTGAGTTCAAGAAGACAAACTTTAGTAAGGGGTAATTCACATACAATCACATCAACCTCATTGATTGTCTTTACCACCTTTTTGAAAGAAAAATTAATTATCATGCAGGTAGAAATAACATTTATAGACAGCCATACCAAAAGAAGAGGATAATTCTGATGTTTATCACAATCCATGTTCATAAGACATCATCTGTTAGTCTGATTGTATTTATTACCAGTAATTTATTGTGTATTTATTAAAGCCAGTAATGAAACAGCACTGAAGTAGAACACAATAAAAATCAATATTCAAGTGTACCATGATCTGAAAGACCTGGAATTCAAGTTTTACTTTTTTAATACAGATAACTGAAGAGAGATGGTTATCCAGAGCTTGAAGGAATTAACTCGTTACTTACATATTGTAAATTATTTTCATGAGATGAATCAACTTATACAAGCTAGACTTCAGCAACTGAAGAGCAACACAGGACTGATAATAAACACACTAGTGAATTTCAATTTGAGGAAGTTACATTCAATTAAAAGCAACCAATAATTCACAAAAAAGTTACAAGCTCATGAAACATACATATTGAAAAATAGCTTCAAGCAAGCATTTTTGACAGCTACTCAGAGAAAGCCCAGTGTTGTATCTAAAAGCCTTGCTGTGCTTTGCAAATGAAATTACATTTCCACGTAAGATCATTACTTTAATACATTGCATTTGTATATGACAACAGCATGGTGACATAAGTTTGAACAAAGTATCGCTATGATTTTATTTCATCTTGAAAGCTACACCTGAATTAAATCACCCAAATTTACATCAAATAGCACTGATGCAAATTAGTATAGCTTGTACAGAGGTTTTAACAGCCAGTATGAAAAAATTAAACTCCAGCGTCCCTGCACTCGCAGCACCCACAGTAGCAACCCCTTTCCTCCCTCAGTGCCTTGACAACAGTCTCCTTGATACCACGCAGACAAGCGCCCTTGCTGGGTTACTGCCCTTTCCACCAGAAAAATACATTCCTGATTTTAAGACTGATGAACTTGGAAGCCAGCCCAACGTATTCAGCTACTGCTGGCATGTCACCTGGGGGCTGGTCCCGTTCCCACCGCGACCCACTAAGGGCCCAAAACAGAAAAATTCAGCACAGACTCTAACACCCATCAGCAACAGTGAAGGTGAATTATGGAGAATTCTGGTTATGAAGGCTGGTATAGCAGATCAATACACATCTGCAGTCTTCCCACTGCATTTCCTCTCACCTTCTGTTCAGCTGATCTAAATAAGGAATTTACTCTCAAATACAGACAAAGAACTCATATTTTTCTTAATCCAAATCCAGTACTCTCAGGAATACCATTGCCTTAAAGAAGAAAACTGTTCCCATTCAGGGAACAATATGCAATTTAACTCACAGTCCACGAACATTAGAAGATACTTCTTAAAAGGAAGCATCCTGAATCAAAAACCAGAAGAATGAATGACTTTAAAGCAGAGCAACAATCAAAACTAGAGTAATTTTTTCAGCTGTCAATTTAAATGCATAGTCCTTTTTATATTTTTAAGATATTTTTAAGAATAATATCTCGAAGCAGATGTTACAATAATAAAGGAGCATGGTGCAAAGCAAGTTAAACAAGCACAGCTTGTTTATTTCGGGAAAATTCTAAAATGACAGTTTTGTTTTGAAGCGCCTTCTAAAAGCAAAAACAAACTTATTTGAAAAAATTAAGGAAATTGAATCTTCTAAGACAAAAAAAAAGAATAAAAAGACGGCCATTTTCCACAACTGACTAGCATTTCATTAAAGCCAGCCAAGAATTCAAGAGCAATACTTAGACAAGAACTATGAAGAAATCTGTGGTTGAAATCACAGCTTCTAATGAAGATTCATGTTTTATTTCATTCTTGGCTTCATTCACATAGAAAATAAAGTCTCCTGCTATTGCTGAATAGTGGCAGGGGACAGTTTCAAGGATTTTAAACAAGTTAGTTCTATGCCAACGTGTAAACCTAAGCTGCTTTTTTTTTAAAAAAAGGGAAAAAAACTCTCCTTATTGCAACCAATAAACATAAATGCAAAAACTTCAATCAAAGTTGTCTACCTGAGTAAGAAAATTTTCCTTCCAGGAATAACTGTAATACAAGCGCTCGATTGTTCAGTCCTAGTGAAATTCCCATGTCCCACAAGGAGACAGGGGCACTGTGGTGGCAGCTTTGAAGCTCAGAAACTAGGAGAGCAGACGCTGCGCTACCAGCTCCTCCGCCAGCTCAAGGTAAATGCTGGTCTTACTCTGTGCTGTTCTGCCAGGTCTCTCCTGAGAGAAATCAGCGAATAAACAGGGAACAGAATGGCCCTCCTGAAGGGAACAAAAAAGTACAAATTAAAACCATGGTGTTAAGCAGCATAGTAGCAAAAGCCACATGAGGCCTTGTTATCATTTGAAACTAACATGCTAAGAAAGAATAGAATAATTAGAGCCAGAGAAATCACAGTACTTATTGCAGTGAGATTTTAACAAAGGAGTATGTGAAAGGGAAGAGCAGTATGTTCTATGCCAAGAATAACATGTTTATATAAAGATGAATAGGAGAAACAAGACTACAAATTATATACACATACTAATGCTGATACCAATCCTTTGGCAAGCGCTTGATGGTCCTCGGCATCCACATACCTGAGATGTAAACTAAGAGCTTTCAGTGAGAGGTGGCTCTCGCAAACTGCTGCATGATGCACCATTGCTACTGCCAACGCTGGACAAAAGTGACAGCGCCCGGCTGAAAGAGTTTCTTATTCAGGTTTCTTTTTAAAGATAGCACATCTGTCTTCTGCCCACTTTCACTAATCTGAGATACCCAGCACATTTGTTATAAGAAACAACATGTACATTTTATTTTATTATTTTCTTTTTACCTCCAAGTGTGGTACAATGAATCAACCTTTTCTTTTTTATGGGTCAATCTCTCATGCTTTCTCAAACAGGAAGGACCGTTTTTCAGACCAGCACCCAGAAGTCCACCACCCGGTGTGCACGAAGACCGAAGGACCTGAGGCGACTTCCTCATCTCCCCGGACTAGCACAGTAACACACTGGTCTGTTTAATCACCGAGCTGGCCTACTGCCAGCTTTCAGAGAAACACAGAATTAGGGTAATGCCTTTCCTCAGAGAGGCAAAATTATCCTAGTGTGTATTCTGATCTCTGTTTTAACACAGCACATTTAGAATTCATCACATTTTGTGAAAACAGCCTCTCAGTGCTGTGTGCGCTCCTCTCTGCCTTAATTGCCAAACATGCAAATGTTTACCCCCACACAGAGGCTCAGCGCCTACCTCAAGCACAAAAGAAAATGTAAATCGATCTTACGTACTCAGCTGCAAGTATTATGTCTGAAGCGCCGCATTCTGGCCTGAGTCACTGCTCTGTCAACTCACGCCTCCTGCTTCAGGGGAAGGACCCCGCACACAACCGGCCTCTGAACGCTCCCCTTCACTCCTTTTGGTAATGGGTGCTTCACAGATTAATTCCTACACAATTTCAGTCACGTGAGAAAATGTATCTTGCTGTTTTCTGGTAAATCTGTAGTAGACTTTGATCCAGAGAGCATTTTGGTAAGCTAAGGCCTTGATATCCTCAAGATTTCCATATTCTGAGAACATTACATGATTTGGTGAAAGCTATTGGCACAAAAACCAAATTAGTTCAGTACCGAGAACTTCAGAGTCCTGCATCCACCGTCGGTCATCTCATTTTCTGTACAAATGCATCGCAAACCAGAGGAAAGCAACAGACCTGATGCTGCACTGAATGTCGAGAGGCTGCGGGCTGGCTGAGTGCTTGCAGCAGCAATGCGCCTCAGCGCTGCACCAGGGGGCAAAGGACTGAGAAAAAGATCCTGTGAATGTGAACAGGGAGGTCCTCCAAATGCCCCATCTGGTAAAAAAAGTATCCTAACCTGAACTGAACTTAGTGCATGCCAGAGAATCCCCAGTGGAGGTCACTGATAATGCCCCTGCTGGAGAAGTTTTAATCACAGTTTAAGATGTGACAGTCAGCTATGAAATAAACACAGAGAAAAATCAAGGTTTAGTAGTTTCGGGAGCACCGAGACTTTAAAAAAAAAATCAAGATAGACTGAAGGGGACCTTTAATTGTTTGGAATCTCACTGAATTTCTTGATTACAGAGCAGTTTAGTCACAACAGAGTTGATATACATTCTCCAATAATCCAGGGACAAAACTCCAAGGTTTGGAAGTGGAAGAGCAGCATGACTCTGCCTGCTTCTTCCCAGATGCTAGTTATATGAAACCATAATAATTGCCACAGTGTAGCTTTATGCATCGAAGCTCCTTAGTTTGGAAGGAAAGCACATTCCTTCCTACATAGTATCTGGCAACCCAGGCTCCAGAAGGAAGAACTTGCAGATAATCAGTAATGCTTGCTGCTTTACAACTTTAAGTCTGCTGCTCTAAAGAAAAAACACATTCAAAGTGAGATTGTTAAGTATTTTAGCAAGTAAGCTCCGCTCCATGTACAAATATTTTTCAGGCTAAATGTGAATGTCACATGCAACCAGTCGGTACATTTACAGGATGAGCTGAGCAGTCAGAAAGATGATGGACTGACTTACTGCAAGCAAAAGGCTTCAGTGTTTACTTAATGGGAATAAAAGAATCAGAAACAGTGCCAGCTACTCACAGGGCTAATACAAGTACTAATCCCAGTGACATTGGACAGGGAAGGTCCTTGAGCCACCTGGCAGCCATCGTTTGGATGCACATAAGCAGGTGATAAGCTTAAAACCAGCATTTAATGAGTGTGGCTAAAATACAGACGCGCTCATTATGATGAGCCTGCTCATGTTAGCACACATGCACATACACACAAACACCGCGTAGCACAAAGAGCCTTACTGCTCTGTATGGCCGGTTTTCCTCATCTGATCAAGATGACGAACAACACAAAAATAACAGCACGGTTATAATCTCAAGCACCAAGTAGAATGAAGCAATACCTAATTTTCATTTGGACAACTCTGATCCCAACATCAGTCCAGTAATACTGGCAGAAAACTCAAGAGCAGCCTTCCTGCAGGTCTCCCTGCACGGCCCCTGCTGCCGAGGTGTCCCAGAACTGGGGCTGGGCATCTCCCACTGCCTGCGGCCCTGGCCCAGAGCATGGCCATGACACCAGCACCGAGCCCCAGTCTGCGGCACACCTGTCTTGTTCTGCTTCATGAGGGAGAACGGAGTGAGAGGGAAGGAAGAACTTCATCAACAAAATGGTCCTTCGTTTGTGATGTGCAGTTAACAGATGGCTTTCAATTTAGCATTCGTATCTTTCAAGTGTCTTACCAAACAAGACTAAACAGCATCTTGAAATTTCCATTTTAAATTTTCTATGAGATTGCTAGAAGTATCACAGACAGATTTTACTGCTGTCAACTAAAGCTGTTGCTGCCTTCAACGAAGGACGCTCAAAATAAAGCACACGTCCAGTCTCCTGACGTGCTGTCAGAGGCCACTGGGACACCCACACCAGCTTTCACCGAGAAGACGGAGCCAGCTCTCAAACACTGAGGTTGCACTTCTAACGTGGATGCAGGCGCCGAGCATCAAGGCCTCACACTCTCCCCAAGATAAAGGCACGAGGCAACAAATTCCTCCCTGCCAGGCAGGAGGCAGCAGGACGCGGCACGGGCCCGACGCAGAGGTCACCCAGAAGCAGCACACTGCCTGCCAGAGGCTCTCCCTGCCTCGCAGCACATTCGAAAGACAGCATTTTGGGCTGGAGAGTAACATGGAACACGGGACCTTAAGAAGTCAGTCAACAAGGATCTCTGAGAATTCAGCCATCCCACAAGCACCACACGCCACCACAGCCCCTACTCCTTAGCCATCGATGCCCATGCAGCCACCTCCACGGTTCAGGTCAGCCAGTCTGGGCCACCCCGGGCTGCTGTGGGTAGAAGGGGAGCCAAAGCCAGAGTCGTGGTGCTTCTCTGAGAACGCCTTGCAAACAGCTCTCACCACACATGCCCTATTTGGAGTATTTCCACCAAGTGCTACTGTGGTATTTAAAAAAAAAAAAAAAAAAAAAAAAAAGGCAACAAGAAAAAGTCTGCTTTAAAATACCGCATTTAAGGACACTGAGTCTAACACCGAAAACGCCTGCCAAAATCATCTGATGTGGTAAATAAGCTTGCAATATGTTCTAGTATGGAAAAACTGCTGGATCTGAAGCATGAGTTTGATTTGTTCCAAAAGTTACATAAAATCAGCATAAAAGCACTACTTCTCTTTACACAACTCAACGCAGCGTTTAGTTCACAAACCCAGAATGACTACACTTACTAACACTGGGCTTTGCAAGACACCAGCAGTAGTTTCCTTCTGCTGAGAAAACCGCTGCTATCTTTTAACCAGTTTGTAATCCCCAGGAGAAATCCGCTCTTACCTTCCAGCAGCAACACCGGCACGCAACAGCTCCATCCGCACCCTATTCAGGGTCTGCTGATACCACACCGAAAGCCTGCCCGAAAACCCAGCTACACCAGATCACATCATTAAACCAGCTGGAGAGCCTCTGAAAGCCAACAGACTTCCTTCCACAGAAGGGACACACACTGCTCACTACGTAGTGCTTATTCACACGCCAGGAACTTCGTTCTTCACCACGGCTTTAACCAGCGTGCTGGAATCAGGCGTCAGTGCTGCCGGTTTGCTGGAGCCCAGCACCACTGTCTAGCGGCACCACGCTCATCACCTTCTATCCCTCTGCTCCAGAAACGATTTGAAGAACAGAACCCACACTGCTGTTTAGTACTTCATGTTTACAACTCCTAAGGAGCATCATCTGGCTCCGGCAATTTCCTACTCTTCGTTGCATGCGTTTCTTCTAAAACTTTTCTGCCAGTTTTAACTTGAAAGTTTGAGACATCTCTCTGATACGGAAAGTCCCAGTACGGGAATCTCCCCAGTACCCTCCAGAGTAACCACACAAGAATTTCATTTGATATTCTTAATATGGTTTCATCTTCCATTAAGTTTTTTAAAAAGAGATTTATTATTGTCTTTAATGATTTATTCTTTAATTTATTTATCATTTTATTTAAATTTAACTTGCAGCAGTTTGTTCTTTTCTAGTTTCCTCATTCAGACAGGATTTCCAATTTTTGAAGACAGACATCTCTCAAAGCCTAGCAGCCTTCCGTAGGTGCTTTTAGGTGTTGCACGTTTCATTTTTTTTAAGAGGTGATACACATCACGACTAAGTGCTCAATCTCCGTAGCAAAGATAACTTTTAATTAGTGGTCAAAGGAGGAAACTCTGATTTAAGATACGTGTTACCTAGAGTCAAAGAGCAACCTGGGTGTTATGAAAGAAGTACAGAGCCGGTGTTACAGAGAGGCTGTACGAGAAGTGGTTTGGATTTCAGTCACTGAAATGCTGATATCAGTTGGGATTCAGACAAGAACAGTTTTAAGACAGCTTCTGCAGAACGCATCGAGCTCACACCTAGACTGCGACCAGGAAAGCAGCAGGTCTGAAGCTCGTTACGCTGTGAATCATTAACGTGTGTGATCGCAGGCACTGGTTAGTGCTCAGCACTAACCTGACGTCTGACAGGCGTGGTGATAAACGGGGTTTTAGCACCGCGATCTGATGTCACTCATTAACCGAAGGGCGCTCAGAATTAACCCAAACGTGCGGGGAACGCAAGCACACGGACGAGGAGCTCCTCCTCGCCCCCCGCTACGGCCACGCGCCGTCCCCCCACTCCCAGCCGGGCCGAGGGCGCTCGGGGGCCGCGGCCCCGACCCGCCGGGCTCCGGGAGGCGCCGGGCGGGGCGCGCCGGGCCCCGGGGGGGCGGGGGGTTCCGAGGGGCAGCGGGAACCCCCCCGCCCCCCCCAAACCCCCCCGTCCCCCCCGAACCCCCCCGGCCCG
>NC_048918.1:6086595-6137595 GCF_011077185.1 Oxyura jamaicensis | reverse complement strand
CGCGGGGCCCGGCCTTGAGGGGCTGCTGGGGGCCGGGCTCTGCGGGGCCGCGCTCGCTGCCGGCCCGGGCGAAATTTCCTCTTGCACCTGCGGCCGGGCAGCGAGAAGGCTGACAGCTCCGTGGTGCCCAAGACCCGGACGTTGTGCTTCTGGCTCCCCGGGTCGCAGGGTATCCGTCCCGCCCAGCAGAAGGCTTCGCCTGCCCCTCATCTCGCGGAAACGCGACGCGGCCCTTTCTGGCTGAGATCTGCAGCCCTCGAGTCAGATCCCTGCTGCGTGTGAACAGAAACGGGGGCCAGCCTTCAGCAGTGCTGAGCTTGGCCTGCTGCTGGGAGCGCTAGTAACGAGTCCTGGAGCGGCTGTCCTTCCTTCAGTGGAAGTCCTGTTGGACATCATTCGAACAATAATCCTCTGCTGGAGCTGCGAGTTTGCCTCTCAGTCTCATTGCACTCTGACAGTAAACAGTATCGTCAAATGTATCTATTTTCCCAACATTGTTCAATAATCGCCTGTCTCCTCTTCAGCAGCCACAAGCACTCTGTGTAAATTAAACAGGCATGAAAATTAAACAGATGTGCAAATTAAACATGTGCAAAGCCTCTCTTGGGCAGTGACCACAGCCTGCAGGGCTCCCTGGGGCCCTGCCCAGGGATTCCTGCTGCTAGGGTTGGTGCTGGAGGATGGGGCAGCCTCACCCCAAACCACAGGGCTATGTAGGAAAAGTGACGATTTTTTTTTTCACACCCAGCTCCATTCTCTCCCAAGGTTTTGTTTATCATTTTGCTCACCATGGCAGGTTAGGAAAGGCTTTGTCTGGCCACCTACAATGACTCTCACATCATTTTTCTTTTGCGTTATACTTAATCATTCATCCTGCTGTACATTCCCTCAAGGTTGCAGGCATTCAGGGATGCTGCCACTGAGCCGTGCCGGAGGGTTTCTTCCTTGCTGCTTCTTCCCCACCGTCCGCTTCCCCTCCCTGTTTGCAGGCAGACGAACTACTGAGAATGGAGCACTGCCAAGTGTTCAAAAATTAACCCTCCCCGAGTCCTAGGCTGATGTAGTTGCATGTGTATATATCTGTGTGCGTCACAATATATTCCATATATGTGAAAGAAAACAGTTAATTTATCATTAAGCACATGAAGATTTTTATATTCTCACTTCTGACTTCCAATTTAATTGCTAACTGAGACACATTGCAATATGTTAACAAACCTCATTAGCCACACATACACAAAACTGGCTGGCCTTACCTCCTTAGCTCCCTACCAGGAAATGAAACTAAACCAGGCATTTTCAAAACTAAAAACATGACAGGGAGGTACAGAGTAGAATGATTAGACTGGTATTTTGAGGATTTGTGTCGGTCTGCCACCTTTGAAGAAATCTGCCATGGAAGATATTCAGGGAATGAGTTCCTAGACAGAAACTAATACCTCGGAGAAATCCAAAGTAATTTAATGAGTCTGAATTGCTATAAAACGAAAGCTTTATTTACTTCACAGGTATCAGCAAAGACAGCTCCAAGAATCTGTGCTAAGATCAGTGCTCTCAGACCCATTTCCATTATAGCCCTTCGTTTTATGCTTTGTGCCTGTGACATTTGCCTTTCTGAATTTAGCTCTACTTCTGTCACTAACAAACTTCAAAACGTGAGCAAACTGCTCAGAGAACTGTCTGACAATTTTAATTCTCATTTATGCCACGTGATGATGAGTACGTTCGTCCTGCATTCCTTCTCCCCTCTAATTACTGCAGCTCACAGACGTGTGAAGTGTCTGCACCGCCTCGCAGTGATCAGAAGGAGCGGGCTGTACACCGCCGCCAGCCCCAGCCTACTGCGGTGTGAAGAATTAAGTGTTTACTGAGCACTGGCGTTTGAAATCTCAACTAGCTAAAAGGGGCCATCAAAGCAAAAACAGCACTCCAGCATCTCCAGTTCATCACATCACGCCATGGCAGCTGCCATCCTTCTCTGCTGTTGGCATCAGCTCACAAACGATGCCATGAAAACATGATGCTGAGCTCTGCTGTATCAGAACTAAGGGAAGAAACTGCTTCAAGAAGCTGCATCTTCCTGGTAGGCAGGGAAGCAACGTTTGTTTATCACACTGCCAAAGTTCAAAGGCAATCAAAACTGCAAAAACATGTCAAACTGCTGTTTAATTAGAGTGTGAAGATGCTTTCTTGGAGAGGACAGAAAGGGAATTGTGGTGCTACATTTGGACTCCTACAGAGTCGTTCTCCGTTCTCCTAGTGCCCAGCACTTGCAATGCAACTGCCTGTGCTACATGCAATTCATCAGTCCTGTGTCTAAAGGAAAGACACCCAGCCAGAGACAAATACTCATGCAATACACACATACACAAAATAGGAACAGTTCCACCTCCAGCAAGGACAAAATGAAAGCAAGTTGCAGCCATGCAGAGCTATTTGCCTGTGTAGAAGTGTGATACTGCCTGTCCTCCAAGGGACAGGACGCACAGGAGCTCCATCTCACAACAATAATATCTGAGTGCACTGCTCTTAGAACTTTTGGAAGAACCAGCGATGATGGTTGACTGCCCTGCATTAACGGAAAAAAAAAATAATTGTCAGGGAGAAGCAGCAATTGTCAGGAGGAGCCTGCACAGTGCTCCTCTCTAGAAGCACTCATCTCAAGCATGGGGTAACAAATTATTCAGTAAGCTAAGTGTCTCTAAGGAAGCCTAAACAAATCACAGTTGGATAGAGTGGTTCAAAGCCAGACACTTGCTATTCTGTGGGCAGACAAATCCAGGATTGTCTATTTGAAAATTGTGTTACCCTAGGATACAGTTATCCGATGGTAAACTTTTAAACACATCATAAATTAACTCGGATGGCAGCAAAAGATGCTTTGCAAGCAAATCTTACCAGTGAATTTTGTCACAATTCAAAAAAAGCCCAGAAATAAACCCATGTCTTAATAGAGATCTGTGTCAACTAGGGCTAACTAAGCCCCGGTGTCTGGACCACTCACCTGAGAACAGAAAATGGATCAGCCCCAGCAGGCTGTAGATCAGTATCAACGAATGCCTCACTGATACAAAGCTGCTCTGTTGTTCCATGTTTGGTACATGCCACCACCACAGCATGCAAGCAAGAGGCAATACCAGCAACAACAGCATTCATGCATTGTTTTGTCACTCTCTCCTGTCTCTGCCCCCCTTCCGAAAATAAAAAACACACTTGGGCATTGCAGATATTAATTAGTGATCATTACATACAATAGGCACTGAATGACTCTCATAAATAATCACGTTAAGTTTTCAAACAACAGGAGCAGTGGTCTGGGAATTTACTGTGTTTTGGCTAAGATGTTACAGTAAATTAATTCCAGTCATATCTTCAATATGCCTCAATTTCCCAGCCGCATATCCAACAATATTTCATTCCTGAAAGAGCACAAGTTCCTTTAAACTAATGCTTATAAAATGAAAGAAGTCTCTATGAAAGGAGGCTGTGTATAGGCAGACCATTGCTATGGGGAATGTTTAAAAAACCATTAGTTGGTGTGCTTGCTCAATACAGGCATTTCTACCAGCAGGTGAAAAGCATGGACAACTGACGAGTCTGCTCCTGCCCTGTGCTGCAGATACGTTGTGCACTTGTAATGGAGATATGTCCAGAGCATGCAGCGATATTCAAGCACTGTGCAGCTACTTTGCTGTTTCCTGTGCAGCTCGTGCTGAAGTCAGAACGTACAAAACAAAGAAGAAACTACAGAGATTGCTCCACATATGCCTGCTCTAAGTGTGGTTGGCTGCTGCTGTAGCTTTCTGTGTAGCAGAGTTAAAGGAATGAACTAAGAGGACTTGTCAGTGTGAATAAAGCAGCAGCCTATGCAAATACCCCTCCGCTGCTTGCTCTGGGACACACGCTAAATGTCTGCGATGCAATGTGATCAAGCACTGGGGATGCCGACGAATGCAAAGTGGGGATAAAGGCACGAGCAGTGAACCGAGAGATTCATGCAGTCACACAGAATCACAGCTAAGCACGGGTTTGAAGTCTGTGTGTTGGATTTAGAGCCTAAAAGTAGTAATGGAGTGTTTAAGTCTGGATCTAGAGCTTAGTGCTTTGCAGAACAATCGGGACTGGAAAAAAAACGTGGGATGCTGAGAGATGACTCTGGAGGCAAGTGGGACTGAGGGCTGCGGGGTGGACTGAGGGCTGCAGTGCCTGCCTGCTCCTGGGGGTTGCCCGGGCACATGCAGCCAGGGCACAGCCAGGAAACAAACGTGATCCTGGCTCCTAGTGAGAACTGACCAGGATCTCAGCTGTCTCCATCCATCACTGGGTGCTCTCCCTTCAGCATCCCTGGGGGGAGATGTCCCCCTTTTGCCCTGCTGAGGCGCTGGGACCATTTTGCGAGCAGCTACAGGCTTTCACCTGCTCTCAGCCCCTTCCTCTGCTGCAGCAGAAGTCTTCCTCACCTTTCCATGCATCATCGGCACAGAGGATGCACGGCTTTTGCTGAATCCATCAACTGGCAATCGGCTGTGCTGACAGCAGGACACAAGCCCTGGCTCCTGGGTGCTCCATGCCTGAAGGGCAGCTCTCCCCTGCACCCGAGCCCTGCCAGCTCAGCACAGACCAGCACAGTTTGCAGTGGGTGCCCTCAGGACTGAACACTCCCAGACTCTGCTGCACGCTCAGCCTGCTAGGCAAAGGAAAGGCAGATCTTTACTCCTTACAGCACTTTCATATGCTGTATTGTTTAGACTACTGCAAGATCAGGAAGTACCTTTTGACTCAAATGAGACAATTTAGGCGTTAGGAAACCTGGATGGTCTGGGTTCGCTTGTTTGTCCACTTGTGTACCAAAGGGAGAGCTTTTCATCTGTGACCCCATCATTCACAGGAACAGAATCAGCTGTTGCAAACATTGCCTCCTAAGAGTTTACCTAAAACAAATCAAACTTCAAAAACTATTGGTTTTATCAAGTATTACTGTGTTTATCAATTCAGTCATTACACTCCATTTCTGCATGTCTCTGACAATCACTTGCTAAAATCCTCTGCTTGAACCTTCTCCCTGGTGTCAGATGACTTCACGAGAAGCCGGGTTAGCGTCTGTAAGCAGTTCAGCTCTGTCAGTGGTTTTACATCTTTAATGGGATCTGAAATATCTGAAGCTGACTTGTCAGGTTTCGTAGCCCCATTCACAGGGATTTGGGATAGCTGACATGGTCCAAAAGCCTATCCCAGACTCTGCCTGATAAATGTAATCCCCAGCTCCTTTCTGATTCCTTTCCACCAGACACTTTCTCTCTCATAACTGGGTATCAGCTGCATGAGCAGCTGGGGAAATGAGGAGGAGCAGGTCACGGTCATAGAGCAGCACTGCAACCTCTCTGTTACGTATGCGAACTTCCCTACCGAACACAGAGGGAAAAGCTGGTTCCTCGAGAACGGATGCCTACTCCTATAAGTCATTGCCTTCCAGGCATTGGACCCCAGTAGTCCTACAAGTATTTAAAGGCTGTGCTGCAGTCTGCTCCCGTCTTTCAGAGACAAACTATTGCCATCACAGCAACAAAGCTGGATGTGAAGCAGAAATGGGGGGGTGAGCAGGTAGGTCACTGTCCAGGCCTCTCCAGTTACACTGATCCCACTGAAAGAAGAGCCACCAGGGAGGAGAGGAGGGTTAAGCTGCAACAGCAGACTGACAATTTTCTTTGTTTCTAGAAGATGAGATGAAGGCAAAGCAACGGCTGGCTGGGAGCAGAGACCCAGGTCTCCTTCCCCTCCTGCCTTCGGAAAGACCGGCTGCCTCCTCTGCTCGAGGCTGCGGGCGCTGCAGCCTTCTCTGGGGGTGGCTCCCTGGGAAAGGTGAGCTCCGGCCCGACACAACCGGCCTTTTGTGCAGCTGCTGCTGAGCACATAGCTGGCTCTGTCGCTTCGATGATCTCTTCCAGCAGCATGGACATTTCAGAAAGGCTCTTCTGAGCCAACAAATTTTGCCTGGCTGAAGAAGGTTGGCCATGCTGGTTATTCCTAGCACCATGATAACTCATAGCTTGCTACATTATTCTGTACAAAGTTACTCAATTAAAAACTTTTTTTTTTTTTTTTTTTTTTTTTTTTTTTTTTTCCGTAACTAGTATTTAAGCAGCAGCAATGCCATACAAGATTTTTTACAGGCATATTTAGAAAAGACTGTCTCCATTCTTCTTTTTTAAAATGTTAATAATTGTAGCTAGAGTCTCAGTAAATCTGTCACAAAAAAATATTATCAAAAGAACTAAGATAAGTGCAGAATTATTTGCTGTTTGGAAAATCCAGACACAGAAAGCAATAAAAACACAAAATAACCTTGATAAAAGTTTTAAAGAAATATTTTTTATAGCCCCAGCAGTAATTATAGCTTATACTGAAATAAGCTCCTTACACCGAGTTTAGGTTAATTTACATTTTAGCAGAAGAGATCAAATAATGTTCTGACAGAATACTTTACCTTGAGGGAGGGGTCATCCAGATACAGCTATTGTAGATGAAGAACTTGGCAAAAAATATACCTAGGACTCAGCAGAGATCCGCAGAAAGATTTTTGTCCCCTCCGTTTTGCTCCTTAGCAAACAGCAGCAGATGGCAGAACAGGGGCTCCGAGGACCATGCCAGCAAACCCCCCCAGGGGCAGCGCTGGCCTCTTGGTGGCCACTTGCTG
The DNA here is from genome assembly GCF_011077185.1 of Oxyura jamaicensis. Classification (NCBI taxonomy): domain Eukaryota; kingdom Metazoa; phylum Chordata; class Aves; order Anseriformes; family Anatidae; genus Oxyura; species Oxyura jamaicensis. Next base: position 6,130,901 of record NC_048918.1, on the reverse strand, counting down.
TGGGGCTGGGTGCCTTCCCCTGCACCCTGCTCGCAACAGGCCCAGGGCCCTCCACGTCCTCACAGCCTTCGGCAGGCTTAGGCGGCTGTTGCGCTTTCAGAGGCCATTCACAAATCCCACCGTTCCTCAACAAGCACTGGTGAGACACCTTCCTCTAAGATTTTTTTTCCTTCCCTTCCTCTTTATTAGGACATCTGTAGTTCTTGAACTCCTGTTCTATTTTAATTCAGTTTTAGAATTATTGCTTGAAACACAACAAGAACTATTTTCTATATATATATTTATTATTATTATTATTTTCCCTGGTAGTGTTTGTACAGCGATACATGTCACTGTGGGCCAAAACCTTATTAGTACTTTTGTTTTTTGTTATCAGGTTAATAGTAAAGGACTCCTTTGGAATAAATGGGATATAATAGCAGCTTCATAGATTTGCCATTACGCTTTACCATTATCATTTAGAGCTAGTTACTTTTGTAGTCATTAATGAATAATGACAATATAATAATCTTCAAAGCTTACTATTCTAGCACCAACCTTTCCTCCAACTTATAATTAAGATGTCAAAATTAATTTTCCTCTCAGAAAGCAGGGCCTTTTTCTCCTTTTTGATAGATATTTTGCAGATGTTGGTTCTCAGCTTCACCTCCCTGTAAAGGACTGCGTGGTTGAGTGCATGGTTCTCCATTTTTCAGTGTCTGTCCTCCAAAACCAGCCTCATAAAGAAAGAAGGAAATGAGAATGGCCTGGTGGTGTGTGGTCTCCCAGGGCTTGGGCACCTGCAAGCCCTGCTGATCAGCTGTGGGTTTGCTGCAGCCCCCATCAGCACTGGGAGCTGTTGGCAAGTCCGGGGAGCTGCTTGGCCAGAGCACTGCTTGTACTTCTGCTGTGCTGTAGAGGCTTCACCGCCACAGCAAGTCCCGCTCTCTTCTCCCACATGCACCGTGAGCATTGCAATTACCTCAGCATCTCATGGCAGGGCTGCAAAGCTTAATTAATTTGCAGGGCCTCACTGGGGCCCCCGGGGTCCAGCTGCCTGTGCTCTGCCACCCGCCCAGCAGCCCTGGGGCACTAGGCTCGGGGAGGCCACACTGCGGCCCCCAGCACCCGCAGGCATCGCTGTGAGGAGGACCAAGACAGACGTGTGTGATGGTCAGAGCAGGTCGAAGGGATGCAGCACCGGGAGGTGAAGCCAAACCTCTCCTTATCGCACTGCAGCCTTCGTGCTCAGCTGCTTATTAAAGACCTATCAAGACAAAAATTAAACAGGCCATTAAGCAGCACTCCGGTGGATTAACGTTAGTCTGTCTCCCTTACGCTGCAGGATTTCAAAATTCCTTTGAAGTTTGTGTATTAGAAAATCACTTTCCAAGCCACATAACTTTGAGCTTTAGATGTTTCCTAACAATTCTGGGGCTGATGAACAGCTGACTAATCCTTTAGGATTTAATGAGGTTAACTAACATGCACAGCTTTGTAGGGGAGCTGTAGGTGGTATTTTGTTAGCAAACAGGAAAAACAATGACAATAAGCTGTGCTCTGTAAAGAGCCGTTACAGGATTGCAGCATCGATCAGTAACTTCTGCCGAAGCTCCTCTTCCCTTCAAAAAGCCCAGGTAGGGGTTCTGGTCTTGTTCAACCACAACAATTAAGAACGAACATCTCTTGCTTGTAACTCTCACTGAAGCCAATAGGCTCACGTATTTCCCTGCTCTGGGTTAGTTTCTGGTTTGCTGGCATGCTGATGGAGCAGCAGGGGCATTTTGCTAGCAGACGGTAACTTTTAGCAGCTGGGGCAAGTGCCAAAGCGCGCCCGGCCCGGGGCTGCAGCCGTAGCCTGTGCCCCGCTCATTGCCCAGCTGAGCCCCAGCCTGCTGCCCGGCGAGGCCTGGCACCACGCCTGGCACCGCGCCCTCCTCCTGGCTGAACGCTTAGCACGAGGAAGAGACCGCAGCAATGAGGCCGAGCTGTCTCTGTGCTGCCGCCCGCTGTGGGCAGTTTGTGAGGTTACTGGTACCTCGTGCACACTCACACTTCTGCTCCCGTTTTGTGGGGGCACAGCTCTGCCCAGCTGGAGCTGTGCAGGGGCAGCGGCGAGGTGCCCCAGCCTCGTGGGCCTGTGAGGGAGCGCGGTACAGCACCTGTGCCCTGTGTGCCTGAGGACTGAATGGTGAACTTAATTTGGTATTTACAGAAGATGCCAGAGTTTACACACACATTCATTAGGATGCAATTACAGAGATCAGAACTCAGGCTACTCAATTATTCTTAGCAAGAACATGTAATTAACTGCAGGTTCATGTCAAATGCTACCTAGTGCCTTGGATCGGGTTCAGAGGATTGGCTTGCACAGAAACAACCTGCAATGGCATTTTTCTAAGTATGGCCCCCCTGGCTGGGAGGCAGCAAGTTAGTGGGAAACAGCAGCAGCCCAGGGATGGGGCTTGCTCGGTGGGAGGACAGCCTGAGCAAGGAGAGGAGAGGAACAAGGCATCTCGTCTGCCACCTGGCAGCCCCTCCCCGCAAGAGGGCTGGAGGCACCCCAGGATAAACGAGGCTCTTTACTTCTGAAGGCACAGCTCCTGAAGGGTGTGTACTGCAAAACGTGTGGAAATGACAGAAAGCATGAGCCTGCCCTGATGGCACTGCTGCGAGCCCCCAGGAAGGACTTCAGGTAAGAGGAGGCAAAAGAAGAGGCAGTTGCTGCTCATCTGATAGTTCTGACAAACCGGCCCACACTGTGTTCATAGAGACCAGCAGAGGAAAAGGGTGTGATATGCAGGCTGGTGACATCGTAAAAGCTTAAATTGCTTTCCTAACCGAATGCGCATTAATGAGATGCTAACCAGAACTGACGGTCGAATATTCCCGTAGAAAAACTGCTCTTAGCTGAAACATCCTCATCACTTCCAAACTACTGCTGCTCAATTACCATTTCAACAAAGGCACTCAGCCTCAGCTCACAATGTAGATTTCAAGGCTGATTTTCGTACATGGAGGAGGCATTGTGTAGCCCTGCTGCTCTGTGTAACTGCTGCACCATCAAAGGGAGCTGTGGGGACTAGGGCCGTGAGAGCACAGGGGTGCACGCGGCTGATTCTGAGAAGCCCTCGGGCGGGAGCCGTTCCACCCCAGCCGCATGGACACCTCAGACATGTCCTACCTGGACATGAGCAGGACAAGGAGCAGAAAACCAGGTGAGCCCCCATGCTTGGGATAAGCAACAGACCCATCCCAGCTACTCCAGGGAAGCGAACCGAGGGCATTTTAAGTGGGTCGAGTATTCTCGCCTCTGCAATTTTGCTGCCTCATGATTAAGCACCATATTTATAATTTATTACTGCTGCTTTTGAAAGGTCTGCCTGCTACTGCTCATAGATCATAGTAGCACTAGTGGAAAATAAAACTGTGTAAAACTGTTTGCCTGTTGCTCATTTGTAACTCTCCCCTTCAGCTCACAGGAGCCTAGAGACAGAGGCTGCTCTGTACAAGCACTGTTTCCTCACCATTTTCTCCACTCATGAACTATTTCACAGGAAGATTTCTTTTAATAATAGGAGTGGAAAATTCAGTGCGTCTAATTAATATCTCAGTCACCCTCAAGCCTTCACAGTCCCTGAAAAAATATAAAGTACCCAAGTAAAAATCCCTTACAAAGCAGTAGCCAGGCAGGTGATTTTTTAGGGCCTGTACATGAAAAGAGGAAAAAAAAAAAGAAAGCAAATCTTTCAAGATTTACTGGATTCGTAAAGCAGGAAAGCAGTGTGGGTGTGAGCAGAGTAACAGGACTTGGGAGATGGGCTCAGTGCCTTAATTTGGTTAATTGTCCAGCCCTCCATCCCCACGGCGGTACCACAGGGCGCAGAACTCCTCTCCCCTCACTCCTGTCTCAGCTGCTCAGGAGGAAGGCTTCTGCAAAGAGCCCAGTCTTCTCACATCTTATTTGCAACTGGACTTTTAACAGACTCCTACCGTCTGGCGAACAATAAATAACAAGCCCTTACACTGCAACATCCCAGTTATTGTGAAGAGCTTTAGCCAAAGCCTGAAGAGGAATTGATTTAAAAAAGATGGTTGTGAATGCAGTGCTGCTGGGAGCCACAGCACCTGGGTGAGCGCCTGCAGGAACACACCAGAGCGCAGTGCACAGGCAAGTCCTCAAACACAGAACTTATTTCCAGGCTTAAAGCCATCACTGGAGAGCTTTCATGTGCAGTGATGAAACGAAAGCATTTGAAGCGTTACAGAAAATAGCTTATTACAGCAAAATGGTGCAGCTCTGGATTTCATCATTTCCCTTACGCTGGGGAAAGCTCTGCCAGCAGGCAGCGGGGCAAGGGCAGGGCGAGTGGCGGCAGCACCTGCGCCATGTCCGGGTACCGCACAGGGTACCGCGGGCAGCCATGTGGGCAGAGCCAAGCAGGCCTGCAGACACCGCGGGGCAGCAAGGGGGCAGCGATGGGGCAACCAGAGCAGCGTGGAACCAAGCCCACGGCCAGCCCGAGGCAGCCTTGCAGCACCCTGCTCCTGTGGGCGAGCCATGGGTCCAGGCACCGCTAGCTTGTGCGCTTCGCTGCTGCATAACCCACACCTTTCTAGCAGAAGATAAAAACTTCACAATTGCTATTGTGCAAGTGCCCATTAACGTGGGGACTGTGAGACAGCCCTTGGATTTGGGAAGAGCTTTTGAGAAAGAGCCAAAGCCTGTCCTCTGTAAGCAGAGTTTTGAAAGCTGCTGCCTGGTAGGTAACAGGCTCCAAGCAATTCTCTGGTGGCTGCTGAGCTGCTGCTTCATCTTGGAGCCTCTGAAGAAGTTGGAGTTTCACAGAAGCAGAAATAAAGAAATGGACCATTTCCTTTATGTGAAGCTGGGTGCTGGATGTGCTGCATTGTTCCTATTCCTCTCCTTCACAGAGCAGTAAGCCAAACACAGAACGGAGGTAAGAGCATTCCCACGAGTAACACAGAGGATGAAAAACAACCTCAGAGTCGTGTTCTGTGCAAGGTTGTTTATAATGCCTGTAACTATTTTTAAACCTGGGCACTGAAGGGCTGCTAGCTGCAGAGAGCCCTTCTGGGCAGGTAGATGTGCCGCTGGCAGCACAGGAGCAGGCACTGGGTGCAGGTAGGGATGGCCATGACACCAGCAGGGCAGGGGAACAGCACGTTGACCTGCCTTCACAGGGGCACCACCACAAAACCCTTCCCAAGGACACTGCTCAGGGTAAAAAGCAGTTTCTGGAGCTCAGAGGAGAAGCATGGAAAAACCTGCCAGGTGATGCCACGTGCTGCGCACGGCCATCGGACAGGAGGGAGGCATGCCGGGTGGGGTGGCTGCACGCAGGGACAAACACAGCACACGATGCTCCGGCTCCTTGGCAGGGCAAAGAAGAGGGCAGGACAGGCGGCCAGCCCCTTCTCACTGCATCGTCCACACGTCAGCTCCCAGATGCTAACAGCAGCTATTTTGAACAGCCTCTGGCATGGGTAAAGTGAGAAATCAATTCCCAGAGCCAGAATTTCTGTCTACAGTGTTTTGGAGAGATTTGAGGCCACCCAGGCTCAGGCTGCGGATACCACTGCAGAGCGGCAAGCTCTGTCACGACTCTTCCCACCGCCCCGGCGAGGGCAATTCAGGGCTTTGCCACGGAGAGGCTCAGCAACTGTGGCGTGGTTCTCGCTTACTGGGGAGCCAGGAGCTGATTGAAATCTGCTGTCACCTCCTGAAGGTTTGGTGTGTGATCAAACTGAAAGGGATTAAAAGAGAAACAAACATCATAAATATCCTAAATGAGTTGGATCTATAAATGCTTTCCTAGCACACTGTCAATATATATTACAGTATTTAAATAATAAGTTAACAACTTTTGCCTATAAATTAAAATATTTTATTGAAATGTATGCTGATTATGAGGCAAATATCTTCATTCTAATTATCTTAATTACAGGCTTTTAATGGCAAGAAGCTGTAGAAATAAAAACACACATAAATGGCAGCTTATAATGATGATAGTTGCACCTGCTAGCACTTCTGCTGTGTTGTCAGGGTAATTAATGCACCAATTCCCACTGAGGCTGAGGGCTGTGCCGGTCACGTGCAGTCAGGGCAGCAGCCTGGGCTCAGCACCCCCACGGCACAGCGTGTGCCCACAGGGGGATTCGCTGCGTGGAGCGGCTGCTGTGGAGGGAGGGCAGGGGAGGGAGCGGGTGCTGCTGCGACCCATGGCACCTCAACACACTCCCGGCTGGGGCCCTCCCCGCTCCCCCTAGCACAGGCAGTGCCCAGGGACCCGTCCTGGTCCTTTGGCCCCAGGGCCTTGGCCAGGCCACGTCTGAGTCTACCCTGCTGCAGGCAGCAGCGCCCACCTTTGGCAAAGGCATGGAAAATTAATTTCCATTTGCTCTGCTCCACTGCTAGTGACTACATTCAACCTTCCGGGCTCGGGCTCCTGACTCCACTCCCATTGCCTATGCCTGACAACCTAATGAATTTTCTTTGATTATATGTCTGTGCTGCGTCTACCACCTTCGTTTTATTCTCATTTTAGCTCCTTATCTTTCTTCACGCTCCCTTACCTTCAGCCTGTGCATAGCTGCAGCCTTTCTGAGTTGAGGCTGTGTGCCTTGCTCAGGCTCTTTCTCCTCTCTGAGAGCACAAGAAGTGATCGCCCTTGCTGGCCCATTGCTGGGTGCTGCACAGCACTCCTGGAGAGACAGAACTGGTCTCAGCTGGGGAATAACACCTAGCTGATGAGCAGGGAAAAGAGACGTTGGGATGCAAGCCCAAGCTGAGGGCTGTGCCTGCAGGCCTGGCTGGCTGCACTGCTGTGCTCAGCAGCTCGGCCGCTGCAGCTGGCTCCAGAGGCACAGCGCAGAGCCAACAAGCTGCGCACAGGCAGGGGCTGCGCTCCCGCTCCTGCTGCTTGGAGCCACATGAATAAATGCAAAGTGCTGGGAGCAGAAGCACCCAGGACAGCATGGGGGCACCCACCTCTCTTTGGCTCCTGATGGCAGAGAGTTCTGCAGGACCAACAGGAGGGCTGTGCCATCTCCTGCTACTGCAACTTGTAACGGTGTGGACACGGTTTCTGAAAAGCACAGAGCAGAAGTAGATCAGAATCAGGTATTATTTACCCTCAGATTTATGCAGGCATGGCCATTTTTGCTCCCCAGCTGTGCATTAACCCGCACAGCCTGGGAACACGAAGTCCTGGCCAAACTATTGCAATGGTACAATTTCAAACTGGATTCCCTATCAGGTTGTTTTTCTTTTCTATCTGGACATACGGATAGAGGAAATCTTTGGAGACCTTGAAAAAGAAAACTGCCTCACTTTGAATTCCTGAACCAACGGCATGGCTAAGAATAGCCTCCGAAGGGAGTGACACAGGAGGAATTCAGAACCTTTTCTTACTGTCTAACATTCATGAAATTTAAAATACCATACAGAATGAAAAAAAAAAAAAAAAGAGGAATAGCCAGTCACGTTGAGGACATTTGGAGGAGTGTGCTATTATGTAAAGCGAGCCAAGGAAAGGTTAGTAAATACCACTCCTTCCCCTGGGAGCTCTTCCCTTGCAGGAGCCATTAGTGCACTAGCAGGATAACAGATCCTCTCCACTAATTCTCTAGGTCATAAGCAAATTAAACAGCAAAGCTGATTGTCTCTCAATCTACATTAGGCACAGCTGACCAACTCACCTGCCTGCTAGCTGCCATTGTTACAGCAAGGTCAGGGCTAGAAATATCAAGCTCTTGTCATTAAACCAAGCAAATTTTGCTCTTAACTGTCACAGAGACCAGGCCAATGGGGCCTTAGAAGACTACAGGGTGCTTGTCCCTGTGTGCTCACACCATGATCCGGTCCCTCACGTAACCTCGGGGAGGTTACACTTGTATTAAAGAGGCAGTTTTATTCCAAAAAAAAATGTAATTTCAGTGTTTGCACCATCAGCCTATGTATATAAAGATGTTCATTTTGTCACGCTGGCTCAGCAGGAGGGAGGTGTGGCCCCTCCTGCTTGTGCTACCTTTGCTCCTTCCCAAAGCAGTTCGGTCCAGAGCCCACACGTGGCTTGGTGTCTGGCCACCCAGCAGGCCCCGGCCAGCACTGACCCACACTGCGTGCACAATGCTGGCCATGATCCCTGCAAGCCTGGGCAGCACACCCAGCCCCACGGTGCTTGGAGAGGCTTGTGCGAGCACTTTGCTGCATGGCAGCTTTGGGGAAGAAGCATCCTTCTTGCTACCTTTGCCTCTGTAAGTACTCTCCTGTTCCAGCTGCTGCAAGACACCACACAGATGCACCAAAGCCCATGGAGCAGCAGAACCAACTTCAAACAGAAACGCTGCCTGTGAAACCTCTGGAGTCATATTTGCAGGGAACAAAACCACCCACCTGCATGCAACACACCATCTCAAATCCTGCCTTTAATCTCAGGTTCCAGCAACAGCCTTCTCTCCATCCAATTACTTGTCTTACAATTGACATCGCAATATTAAATTCCTAAGAACTACAGCACTTTGAAAATATAACCTACTTTAAAGCAGACAAGATTTATAGCAGAAGTATTTACTTTCTAGTCCTTGATGCTATCAAAGTCCCTGCTGCCTGATCAGCAGCCCCTAAGCAAGGCCTCCAAGCGCACGGGCTGCAGAACACGCGGCCGCCGGGCACACGTCCCATGGCAGGCAGCGTCTGCTGAGGCGCCCTGGGGGCTCTGCTCCCCCAAAGGCTGCGGCATGGTTTGTGGCTGCGCTGCAATTTTAGCACTTGAGAGCAGCACAGAAACCACAGGGAATGCCTTTGCCATGGCAGTGAAACAAGGTCATGGCAGCGAACCTCTGGAAGGGAGGCTCAGAAAAGCCTGCAGTGAGGTGCCAGTCAAGCAAGTGGGTGTCGGGCATGGAAAAGGACTGAAGAGGTGCCTAAAGTGGGTGAGGGGGGCAGCAAGGGCACCCCTGTACTCACTGGTGGCAGGAGCAAGACAGTGGTTTCCCTCTGCTGCTCCCAGGAACTAGTAAGACAGCCCGGAGCCACTGCTCTTCTTGCACTTCTCTCCTGGGGCAGCAACACGTGTCGGGGCTGAGCTGGCAGCCTGAGCACCACGTCCCGTACTGTGTGAACGCCCGCTCCTCCTGACCCTGGCAGCCACATGCTGCGGCCACATGCCCCTGGAGCCCCTCTCCTGCTGCTGCAGCCACCAGTGCTTCCAGCCCAGGGGCGAGGGCAGCACCGCGCTGCCCCACCGCTCGGAGTGCAAGGGCTGCTGCCTGTGGCTGTGTGCAGGGGCTCTGGCACCAAGGGGTGGTTACCATGTGGCTGTGACACCCAGAAGCAGCTCAGATGTAAAATGGGAAATCTTTCCACTGGTGCAAGCAGAAAGTCTCCAGCCAGCAAGGCAGACAGTGGTACTCCTGGTGCACTTTTCTGCCTGGCCTCATCCCTAATCATATATTGCTGCGCTAACCTAAATGGAGTAACATTAACTTTCACTCCTGAAGCAAGGTGCAATTAGTTGGGCATAGAACACTGAAGTGATGCTAATCACCCTCTAAAAGATGAATAGTATTGAGCCAGAGAAGCAGAAAATTACCTTTGTGGGAAATCAGTCTGAGTTTATACTGAACGGTGGCGGCAGCAGGACAGGCACGGCATGGTGCAGAGCTGCTTCTCCTCCACATCGAGCCAAGCACTGAGCAGCTGAGGAGCTGCAGCAGCCGCATCCCACCCATGCTGCCCAATAGCTCCAGAGTGAGCCAGGACCAGCTGGGCACAACACTGATGGGACGAGGTGCTGGGAGCACCGACTGCTGCTGGGCAGAAAGGGCTTGACCACATTGCCCCTGTTCCATGTGGCACTGCTCTCTAAAGCATACGGGAGAAAAATACATCCAACAGCAGCTCAGGGAGGGCACAGCCCTGCAACTTTGCCTGAAGCAGCTGCAGGAACTGCAGCTCGCCCAGCGAGCACACACGGGAGGGGCTGTGTCACTGCGGCTGCAGCAGAGCCCGGTTTCCTTAACCGGCAGTGCAGGACTCGCCATGGTGCTGGCACACCGGTCGTACCGGTACTGCTATCCCAGCAGCAGGATTCACTCTGCAATTGAGCACAAAGGCAAACATTGGCAGCAACCTTACATGCCTCCTTCCCAGCTGGGAGCACGCACAGGGCTGCAGGGCACTTGCAGAGCTGGTTTCTACTTTCCCATTTACAACAGAACTACCTGTGGGGCTGCTCCCCGCCTCCCGCAGCGAACACGGTGCAGCAGCTGCTGTCACCGCCACATGGAGGCCGTGGCTCTGCTCTGCAGGAGATGCACGGGCGTATGGGACCAAACGGGAGGGATCGGGAGCAGCCGTGGCTGCCCAGGGAGGGGACATCTGCTCAAGGGGGCACTGCACCCCTGGCCAGGAGGATGCAGCGTGGCGGTGGCACACCAGCTCAAACCCCTACATGGAAAAGGTCTCCTAACAACAGTTCGCAAGTGCCTGACTGTCCCATTTTGTTTGTTCCTGGAAACCATCCAGATTTTTAATTAGACATTAACTATTCCCTACCCATTTAGCAGCATTCAAAGAATCCAATGCATTTTTTTCCCCTACCGTCCAGCAGGTTCCTCAGCCCTGCCTTACAGCACTTGCTTCCAGTAACAGAACGTAATTCCTTGCCGACAAACCTCTCCTTCCTGCCTGCTCAGAGACGGACAGAACAGCAGCTCTGCGGATGGGCACAAACCCCACGTTATCGGATTCCTGGGGAAGAGGAAGTTCCTCCAAAGCACTGCACAGATTTGCCACCAAACCACCACACACCAGCCCAGCGCCCCAGCTCCACATCCCGGGGTTTGCTCAGGTGCTGCCCCATGATGGGCTCGCCTGCTGCTGGGGGGCTCCTGCTGAGCAAAGGGCCCCAGTTCCTGAGCACACGCTGTGGTGACAGGACTGACAAGAACTGGGATATGCTCCTGGGCTTACTCTCTTGCATACACTGGGAAATCTGTCCTTAGGGCAGGAATCCAGCCACACTGGAGTACGAGGCTCTTTTCTGACCTCAAACCCTTTTTTACAGAGGTCTGCGTGGTGGCCGTGTGCCCAAAGCAGCCCAGGGCACCTGCCCAGGAGCTGGAAACCAAGCGGGACAGTTTCAGGGCTCACACAACCAACACAAGGTACAGCAGAGCCACGCCACAAGCAGCTCCTGCGGTGGCCCTTTGCACGTGTGCTTTATGCAGCTTCTAAGGCTGAGCTGCCAAGAGGTGGGATTACAGATTACAGCAGTAAAACTCATGGCTGCACCCTGCTCTGCTGGGTCTGCAGAATGGGGAAGTCCCCAGCGTGCAGGACAGGGCTCCCCAGCATGTCCTGCTCTGGATTGGGCCTCCCCAAGAGAAAGCCTGGGGTCAGGGGGCCTCACCTAGTGCAAAACCACCTGCACCTGAAACCTCAAGGAGCTTCACCCCCATCTGTTCCACTGCAGGCAGGCTGCCTTCGGTTCTCTGCAGCTCCTAGGACTCTTAATAGTAATTAACAGTCTGCTCTGCTCAAGTCCCAGTGGTAAGGGGAGGCAGCCTGTTGGGGTCTGAAGCACGGCACGTAGCAGGACAGCTCTGACATGGCTGAAAACGCTCCTGAAAGGGGGCAGAGACCTGTCTCCCTCCGAGGGATAATACCTCAGGAGCCTCCTGCTTTCCCTACTGCTCTGAGCTCATGCATATACAACCTTCATGTTCCCATCAAAGCCTTGCCCTGATTTATGCTTATGGGAGAAGCTCGTGGAGTATGTTGTGGGAACTAAAAATTTAAAAAGGCAAATTGAAAAGCAGTTCAGAAAGCAATCTGCTCCCAGGTACTGCTGCCGTCTGCTCTCCCTGCTCCACCAGACTGGCGGTACCTGCAGCACAGAATGCTTGTTCCAGCCATGGTGCGAATGCTGTTTTCATTTATAAGATGCATTATTTACCAGTCTGACATACAGCTAATTTAAAAACAAGATTTATCAGCAAAAAAGTAGTGCTTGCTATGGCAGCTTCCAACAAGCGTAGCGGGGCTCTTTGCTGGCCTGGTGCTGACCACGCAGATTCCTGCCCCGTCCATCACCAAAGCTCCCTGGCCCAGTGCAACGAGGCCCCAGGGCTCATCCCCCCATGCCCGGGGCTCCCCACACCATGCCACCGGCCTGCAGCCCCCCTGAACTTGGGATTTAAGCAAACGGGTCAAGGATGCCTGCACCAAGGGAGTGACCTTCACAGCACCACAGTAATTCCCACGCTAGCCAAGATCCCAGATCCTGCAGTCCAGCCCTTTTGGGGTTGCTGCAGCATGAGCCCGAGGGCAGCGTCACCCTCCTGTGCTGCAGTGCCAGCGAGGCAAAGGGCAGCCCACAGCACACCGGGGCTGCTGCACAGGGGCACAGGGCAAGCACCATCTCACCACGGGGGTGCTGGCCTCTGCCAGCCCCGGGAGAGGGGCTGCAAGAAACAGCCAAGCACAGGCCACGCAGTTACCTGACAAGCGAGGGCATTAAACGTGTGTGGGAAGGTAGGGGCACTTCCCACAGAGCTGGGGTACCCCCACCACTGCTCCCCGCCTGCCCTGGCACTCCGAGCTGCTGTGTTCCCAGCAGGATCTGCCCTGCTCCACCGCTGCACTACCGGGGTGTGCTTGCCTTTTGTACCCTGCTTTGCTGGTAGAAACAGCTCCCTCCAGTTTAACAAAGCCAGAGGAACTGCTCCGGTGCCAAGGAAATTTTAGCAAGCCGTGGGAAGTGTCAGTCGCTTTGCAAAGGTGCAACTGTTCTCAAAGAGCGAAGTGTAACCAGAGCTCACCGACAGATCAGGATCTGCAGCAGGATATCGGGACTCAGAGGACCAACGTCCTCACCCTGCGTGTCCCCTTCCTGGACAGCACCCCACTGCTCTCCCTCCTGTGCGTCCAGCTCCTGGGGCCACAAGCTTCCTTCCTTCGTCCCTCTTCTACCCCTGTCCTCGCATTGGTAAGCCAAGGGATGACGCCACCCTGCTCGCTGTGGTTTGCACCCCCCGCCCTGGTCTGAACACCCCCGGTGCTGCCCCGCGCTGTGCCCCCTTTGAATGGCCACGTGCCCCGAGCAGCTGGGGCCGTACCTGTGGCCAGCACTCCCGAGGGACCCACTGCCCCCTCCAACAGCCCTACGCGGTCACTTGGCCACACGCACGTGCTTGATCCTGGTATTGCCGCCCCTCCTCAGCAGCCCGGAGCTGGAACCTGCTGTAAACACAGATAAATGTTTAATGCTCAGAGCAAGTTTTTGCAATGACCTAGATTTCCTTCCCCCAGACACCACGCTGGGGCCCAAGGGGATTGTGTGGGGCAGGAGCATGGCACAACTCCCAGTGCTCATAGCAGCCCCCAGCCCACACAAGCTGGGCAACAGATCTTCCCTCCCTGGTGCCCGGTCCTCTCGTAGCCCCAGCCTAAGCCAGAGCTGGTGCACGCCTGTGGTTGCTGCTTTCTGTACCTGCAATGGGTGAGCACAGAGGAGGGAGGCGAACACCCCACTTCCTTGCAGGTGCGAGAGGAGCAGCTGGGATGCTCTGGGCAAGATCAGGCCACTTCCCGCAGTGGGTGGCTCCCAGGTCAGACAGGCCTGCCAGGAGCATCCTGCTCCCTGACTGCCAAAGCCAGGGACATGCTGACCCCGAGGAGCGCATGAACCTTGTGCCAAGGTGGCCGCAGCACCGGCAGGGCCCAGGGCTGCTGCTCCTGCATGTCAGCACGTGGCTGAGTCACATCCTCCAAAGGCAGCGCTGCCCTATCACTAATAAAAAGCAATTTCCCCAGACAGAGCCGGGAGATTATGCAGGCATTCGCACTCCTCATCTGCTGCTGACAGGATGGGAAGAACTTTAATAAGATGTGATTTGACAGTAACACAAAACAACAACAGCATTAAGGGAAGAGTAATGGCAAAGGCAGCTGTCAAAAACCTCATGTTCTCTAACCAGGAGAAAGAAATCAAAGCTGTCAGGCCTTGGCGGAGGAGCAAAGGGCAGCCAGGACAGGAGCGGGTGGTCAGGTAGAGCTGGAGGCCCCAGGAGGAGGCGCTGGGGCTGGGGAGGCTGAGGGGACCCACCAGAGAGCCCCAGCCCCACCACTGCCTGCTGCCAGGCTGCTGCAGCTGAGAACAGGGAACGTCCCCACGCACACGGAGCAGGGCAGGCAAGCAAAGCTGCGTGCCCACCACGAAGCCGGCATTCGCGTCACCGTGCGCCCACCTGGAAGCTGAGCACCAGGGCCCCATGCGCTGTGGCCACTGCATGGGGACAGGACCAGAGGGGCAGGCTGGCAGCGGAGGTTGATGGAGCAGGGCCAGATGCTTCTGCGTCAGCCTCTGTGAGCACGATCCAAAGGACAGCTGATGGATTGAAAGATAGGGAAATGAAATGCATCCAGAGTCAGGCTCTGCGAGGCTGTGCCAGCTCACTGACCCAAGATCCAGGAGCTCACAGCGAGGATTCGCAGCACCCCGCCCCTAACACCTGCAGCAGAGGGAGGTCCACCAACACAGCGGGGACACACTGAAGCCCATGGTGGGGAGGGGACCCTGCTCAGCTGGCAGCACCGGTAGCCCCTGGGCCATGGCAGGGCTGCAAGCACTGAACAGCATCCAGCAGTAATTGCTGGCAACTAGGGGGCAGCTCTCAGGGCCACCTTCCTTCCTGGGCTGCGGCTGGAGCAGATGCATCACCACTGGTAGTGCCCAAGCACAGCACCACACGGCTTGAAGCAATTAGACCTGCCCAGGTTAGGCACGGGGCAACAGTCCCCGTAACAAGGTCACTGGATTTACAGATGCTCGCCGATTCCTCACACTTAATTTGAGGTCATGCTCAGTAATTCAATTTTGCTCACAAAAGTTCAAATTACATTAACTGCTGCTTGGGAGAAATCTGCTCAGTGCAATCAAAGCTGCCAGCTGCTCATCAGAGAGGAACGACCGGGCACTGCCGCGCTCCTGGGGAATGCAGATTAGCGGGCGGCACCCACACAGAGCACAGAGAGGTTCAGGCCAGACGAGATCTCATTAAGATTCTATTGTGCCTTGATTCTTATAATTAAGAAATGAGGGTGAGAAACTGAGAGGCCCCAGTAAAGACTAGACACCCCCCTCCCCTTTTAATATGGGTTGCATTTTATGAACCACATTAATACAAAAAACACAGAAATACAACTCTGAGACCTTGGAAAAGTGCCCTGCCCATGAAAAGCAGCACCGCTACAGCATTTCTGCATGCTATTAGCCTCCTTTAAGTGAGAAAATCTCAGCGAGAGGTTTCTGGGAGAGAAACGCACAGAACCCATTGCTGAAGGCTCACCCTGGCCCTCGCAAGGGCCCCTCTCCGCTGGACCGGGCGTCCCTGAGCTTCACCAAGGACTCGAGGAGAAGCCAGCGCTGGGCAGGCGCATCCTGCTGAGGTGCCTCCTCCCTGCCCCTCGTGCCACGGGAGGGTGCATGCGGGCAGCACCCACACAAACCCCGTCCCCAGCAGCCAGCTCCCTGCGGGACTGCGCTGCCCCACGAGCGCAGCTCTCTGCTGTTTGCTCTCCGCTGTTCCTCCAGCTGTGGGCGCTGAGCTCAGCACAAGTCCCCACAGGGCTGCGACACCCTTAGCTGAGGATCCCACCCCGAGTGCTGCGGGTCCCCTCCGCAGGATCCCACGCCTGGCTGCCAGGGGTACCTGCCCAGGCCCCAGCCCCGGGGCAGCTCCGAGCTGTGCGGACGCACAAGGCCAGAGGCCTGCAGCCACGCCAAGAAACCACTCAGCCAAAGCACCGGCACAGTCACAGCCCCGTGCCACGAGGGCACTCTGGCCTCCTGCAAGCTGACGCGGCTCCCCGTAGTGAAGTGAGCGTGGGGAGGACAACCAAAACATGAGCAAGAAAAGCTGGGGATCCACCTGTAGGGATGGCAGAGGAGCCTCGAGGGCACTGCCTGCCTCAGAAGCATTTTCCTGAGGAGGAACAGCCCTGAGGAGGATGCCAGGCTGCGATCGGCAGAGGCTCCACCAAAAGCTCCCCCGTTACCGCCCCAAGGAGCGGGGGCTGCCCCGTGCCACACGCCCTCGCAGCCTCACGGTGTCTGCTCCCATGCGGCTGCACCAGAGCAGCCGAGGGCAGAGGCCAGAGCCTGCTGAGTCCAGGGAGCCGCTGCCAATCCCAAAGCCACGCAGTACAAACCAGTGAAGGGTTTTGATCACGTGTGCGCCTGGCAACACAAACAAACAGGGCTTAATGAAACCTTTATTTTAAAAATATGTTTTTAAATTTAAATGCAAATTCGGTGCTGTGTTATCTGTAAGGTCATTTGAACTGACACACTGCTTAATTAGTGGGGATGAGTCTCAGGAAGCAAAAGCAGCTAATGGCTGGCCCTTTCCTGGGCATTTGTTTTAAGTTAATTAAAATGTTCCACAAAGGGATCCATCCTGCTCTGCAGAACGGCTCCTGACTCCGTCCAGCCAGTCCTTCCCTAAGCCAAGCATGTTGCCAGGGATGCTCTCAGCAGGCCATTAGCTATTAATCAAGCAGAGCACATTTATTTCTGCATCCCGAAATCCCCTTTGGCAAGTCACAAATCACAGCCCAGCGCTCGATAGATGCGCCTGCAACTTCCAGCACCAGGCAGAGCGGTATCAGCAATAAATCAGAGCAAGGATGGGGGAGATTTTTCTTAATGCTGGGACGAATTACACGTATAAGTCTTCAGAAGAGACATTAAACCTAATATGAAATTGAACCTTCAAAGTGATGAGCAGAGCAGTTACCCCACGTTACACACAAGTTATGCACAAGAGGATCTCATTTAGAGAAAATCTGCCTTTGCCAAGACGAGATGAGCTGGAAGCGAGAGCTGCGATCCGTGCCCGTCAGGCACGTGCGTCACAGCTCTGGGGAGGGAGTTTAACCCTTCCTTCAGCCCAGCTCTGCCTCGTGCCCCCGTGGCCCGCTGGCTGTGAAGGATTACAAGCAGAGACTGGGGGTCTGGCTGGAGGTGGGAGATGGGGGAACGGCACCGGTTTGGCAACTGCAGCTGAACAGGAGCTGGGCCCTGGGACAGGGCTGGGCCGGCCCTGCCCCGCCAGGACACAGCCTGGCCTCTGCAGCACCAGGGGGAGAGGTGCAGTGAGCTTTCCCTCCCTGCAGGATGAAACGGCTGCCAGCTTGCAAGGTAAACCCTGAGAGGAAACGCTATCGGCAGAAGGTAGACGCGGAGCGGGAGCAACCTTGCAGCAGCGACAGCTCCAAGGGTGCACAGAGCGTGGCTCTCTGAGCACGCGGCGCGGTGCATTGGCCCTCCATGCTTGCCAATAAATGCTTGCAGTTTAATCAGCATAAGCCCCTTCACAGTGCAGATCAATAGCCTCTCATTGGGAGAAAATGAGATAAACGGTGGCCTTAATAGCGCTCCATTTCTCTGCAAATAGGAATCCCAATCTGGGTCTGCCTCCCAGATGCAGGAAGAAAAGGTCCTTAATTAAAAGCCACGCTTGGAGGTTGCCCGCTCTCCCCAGTGCTGCATTTCATCCCATCTCCTGTCCTGACTCGCTCCATGTGACAGAGCAGACACAGAAATATCTGGGTTCCAGACAGTAAGGAAAACCAGGCAGCTGTTACGGCTGAGCAGGCGCAGCACTGGGTGAGCCCAGGCCTGGCCGGGGCACACATTTGCTGGGCTTCTGGGTGGGCTTTGCGTGTCCATCTGCAGCGGTAAGCTGGAGGCTAGGAGCACACCCGCCCCCTGAAATCCCTGGAAGCCAGACGTCAAACACGCAGGCAGGAGCTAAAAGCCTCCTCTCTCTGCTCACCTGGGATCGAGGGGCACGTGGGCTTGAGGGACAACAAGCGCTGTAACGGAGGGAAGGGGGACGGGCTCGCACGCTGCCCGCCCAGCCCCTGCTGCTGGCACTGAGCACTCCCACGGCCCACATCTGGCTTCAGCAGCATGTGTTCTGGAGTGAGGTAACCCACTTCCACACCGCTGGTTTTCCCAGCTAGCTACACTTCAGGGCAAAAGCCTTAAAAACTAGGATTTAGATTTCATTTGCTCCCTGTACTCTTGGCTGCCTACAAACGACTAGTTTCACTCTGAAGAAGGATCCTGCATGTCCTCCCACTTCCGACATGTGGCAAGCAGCAGCCCACAGCCCAGGGAGGGCTCCTGGAGCAGCCACAGCCGTGCTGGCACCTGGGTTCCCCCTGCCAAAGCCCTCCCAAGGCTGGGGCTCCCGCAGCCCAGGCCATCCTGTCCTTCCGTCTCCATTACTTGCTTATTCTCTTACCCAACACGTACCCTAAGGACACAAACAGCTGGGCTCAGAATCCTACAACACCCTGAGTTGGAAGGGACCCGCAAGGATTGGACCCAAAAGGATCATCGCATCCAGCTCCTGGCTCCACACAGACCACACACAAAAAATCAAACCCATAACTGAGAGCGGTGTTCAAACAGTTCTTGAACTCCACCAGGCTTGGTGCCACAAGCACATCCCCAGGGAGCCTGTTGCAGTGCCCAGGTGCCCTCTTGGTGAAGAACATTTTCCCAACACCCAGCCCAAAACACTTGATTTGGTGGAAGGCAAAGCTATCGCCCCAGGAGAAGACCATCACAGCTGGAAGCACAGCTGGGACCCCCGGATGGCTGCACCCTCAGCTGCTCTGAGCTGGACCCTGTGCTGCCCTGTGGGCACAGCAGTATTTCAAGCCACTGAAGGATTAAAGTGAGGAAGGGATAGGATCTTCCACGAAAACTCACGTCGTTAGCAAAGCCTGAGGGTAGATGCAATTGTTTTCTGTTTTTTCCTCTCTTTGATGACCCAGTTTTTTAATCTCATCAGCACCAGGCTGCAGTGTTAATTTTTAAATATGCTTGGGTAACTGAGAACATTAACTATTCATGATCTTATCTTCAATAGCTGCTGGTTCTCTGACACTGTGCCAAAGTTGAGATGTACATAATAAACCTGGGAGAGCTGAACTTACTGGGAAAGGTGATAGCTGGTTTTTCCTGAGCACCTTGTTGAAATGATCACAGGATGGGGTGGGGTTTCACAATTCTTTTCCACAAAGCAAGGCTTGGGGGGCAGACTCGTATCACTGAGGCTATCTCCCTGCAATTACGGTGGCTTGAAAATACTTAGAGCATGCAAAAAGCTGGTATCTGAGGAATGCTGTGGACACACTGCGACTGTTTCAGCTCCAGTCCCCTAGGAAAACCCAAAACATTCTGTAAATACCAGGCAAGCCTCCTGAGGCAGCTGCAGGAGGCAGGCAGTGCTGTGTCTGCTCCCCAGCCAGGGCTGGCCCCTCAGGCCAGGTATGGCACTGAGGAAACCCTGGTTAGCAGGCGTGTGTGCTGACAGAGGTAAGAGTCGAGAGCCTTTACACAGAGAAAAGGCAGCCCTTTAGCTCTTGCTGAAAAAGCAAAGGAATGCAGCATTATGGCAATAAAGGGGAAGCAGAAGTACTCACATTTGCTTACAGCCTGGCTTTGCTTTTTGGTTCCCGCAGTGCGGGACCTACAAGCGCGACACGCTGCCCTGCTTGTGGGAGCAGACACGGGCCACGAGGAATCAAGCAGTGCTGCCAAACACATCGCATGCTGCTGCAGAGAGCCGGGCAGGGACCCAAGGCAGGGCTGCCAGCAGCTGAGCCCCTGCTGAAGAGCGTGCTCCAACAGCTGCCGGCAAGGCAAGGCAGGAGCCTCCGCAGGGGCTGGCCGGCACTCCTGGGAAAGCGGTGCCGAGAGCTGCATCTGGAGCTGCTCTCTGCCAAGCTGCTCCCCTGGGCAGCCCCTGGCTGCCACGGCCAGGAGAGAAAAGCCTTACGCTGGAGGTTGTCACGTGCTGTGCTTCCAACAGCAGTGTGCCAAGTTGGGTGGCTCACTTCTGCATGTTGGGCTGGGGTGAGCTCTACAGATCCACACTTCATAGGCATGAACCTTGAGGGTCAGCAAGAAGGGAGGACTAGGCAGCCACAGCTCAGTTCAACTTGGGAAAAACTATGTAGTGCTGACAGCTGTGAACAGGCAAAACAGAGTGCAGGAACCGTGCAGGTGGTTATCAGACATGAACTAGCAAAATACTAGAGTGGTAGAAATAGGGTAGATTAATTAAAGGAACAATAATAATAATAAAAAAACTTACACAGGTTTTTAGGAAAGATGGTAGCTGGTAGGGTGGGAAGTAGTCGCTTCTCCTCCTGTAGCAGGGACGTGCTGTCACTAACTCGTTTATGCTGCTGGTCTGTTGCCAGAAAGAAAATCACTTTTGGCACTTCAAAGGATCCAAATAGCAGGACAACAGTGCTACGAGCACAGAGATTGTTGAGTCTTCTCACTCGGAGGCAACAGCCCTGCTGTTGTACCATGTTTTCAGAAGTATGGTGTGCTTCCTATTGGAAAACTGAAATAGGAGCTATTTGGTAACAAAATCTACTTTTAAAAAAGGCTTTATTTTTGAAAATAATCTGTCTTGGTGGGAGGCAGCTGACAGAAGAAAAACTGGCACCGTTCTCATCTCTCACAAGCAGCAGGTGCCTCAGGTAGCATATACAAGGCACTTGAACCAGGACTGCAAGCAAAGAGTTTTCAAGAAAACAGACAACCTAGTAACAAATTCAGATCTCACCTCTGTAATCTTGCTGCAGAATTACTAGTGAACCTATTGAAATAAAAATTTTCCTTCCAGACTGCCACTCACCTTAAGTCATTTCCTCTCCACTTGGTTCCATTTGCTCCATGCCCGGACTGCAGCAGTGCCCATCACTGGCAGAATCAGCCAACAGCCCCATGCCCTGGCACACAGCCTCTGAGAAAGGGCTACAAGACCTAGTTCATAATGCCAGCTACCACTTTGTTACCATGTGTGGAAGCTAATTTGTGAGTCAGGCTAAATAGCAGGTGCTCTTCCCATAATGAAAGGGAAGGATTGGTATAATATTCATGTTAAGAAGACTGGGATCCTACCTGAAACTGCTTTATGAGGTCTACTGCATTTTCTTCCCTATAAAAATTAAATATCATTGAATAAACACACATTCTTTTATCTGCAAACTAACAGAAGTTACAGTGAATGTTCAATGTACATAGCATTTTATTGAATGAAGGTATATTACAATAGGCAAACATATATTACACATGCTATACAAAATATACATTCTTATGTGAAAAAAATATAAATAGACACTAGGAAGTAGCAACAGGGAACAAGAGCATCTTTGCTCATGCTGAACCACCAGTTCCTGTACTGTCAGTACTTTGGCTTTGATTGAAGAAACTGTATTCACTGCAAACAGAATGGCCGCTCCGCTATTTGCACCTGCTGGAGGAAAGGGTAAAGAAAAGACACCTGGCTTTTTTTTCTGCAAGTCTGCCTAGTAAGTTTTTCTACAACATTAAGCACAGCAACAAGTTCACCTGTAAATAGCTGCATGCAACTAGTTCATGTACTTTCACAGAAGTCAGTGCAGCTTTAGCTCCTAAACTCTTTCAAGAGCTAGGACTTCAGTTTGTTCTGGTGCAGACAGCATAATTTTAAAGCCTTGTTCTGGGCAAAGCACATCTTAATGACCTAACACAAGTCTGATCATACTAGGTAGTTGTGCCTTAAGTACACCTAAGGTTTTGGATGCCCCCCATGCACATCAACAGTTGGAATGAGACAGTTGAGATATCTGTACTAGCTTAACCCCACAGAAGAGAAGGATGTAAGAAAATAAAAGGTAACAAGCATTTGCCAAATGGTGATGGGAGACAAGGCAGCAGTAGAGGTGCTACTTTCTTGCTAGTGGGAAACCATGGCACTGCACATGCTAAGAAGCAACTGTCATATCAGCCTCTGTGAATATCTGAGTAAAGCAGCAAGCAGACCAAAAGGATGCATCTTTACTGCTGCTGTAGTTTCTTTTGTGACCTGACGCTTCTCATCTGAATTTAAACTGAAAGTTCCTGCAACAGAAACAAGTTTGGATTGAAAATAACCACTAGGTCTTAAATGCTATCTGGGAAGGAAAAGCCTGGAGGAGATAAAACCAGAAAGAAACAAACATAAGATTCTTCTTTTAGCATGTATGTTACATGTAAGCCCTTAAAATATTTCAGATGTCAGAGGTCTAAGAATTTAACACCTGTTTCTCCACTTTACCCAAAGGTCAAGGAAAATTGAATCCTCTTCCTACTAAAGCTGCTGGCTACCAAAGCCGCTGTAGCTGCTTTCAAAACATGGTAAGAACCATTAATAATAACAATTGCTCATTTGCATAGATCTGACTACTACTCATGCCCAAAGAGGTGTGGGAAAATAATCACTATTCCCAGCACTTCCTCACTCTTTCACTCAACTAAACCACAGTCTCAGAAGGTTCAGCTGTGATTCTGTAAGACTGCATCTGTTAATGCAGTCACACACCCTTCTATTTAGGAATGGATCAACAGGAAGTCTTACATACTTCTCTTCGGCTTGTCCAAAAAGGTTTTTGTCTCTATAAAAATATACCTTGCAGCTGTTTTCACTTTAGTGCATATCCTATGGCTTGAAAAGACACAACAATGACTAGGAAGAAAGCCCCATGCTCTTCAAGCAAGGCTACACAGCATAGCATAGAAGCACTCTACCTCTGAATGCAAGATACTTGCTGAAAACCCACTGCTGGTGGGTCATTAACATATTCTACATAAAGATGTATTTTCTTAGAAGAACTTTTCAGGAAGTCTTTGGAATGTTCTTCCTCCTAACTTTGTCAGGCATGCTCCACTAACAAGTGAAGTTTCTTTGCTCCCTCTGCTTCTCTCAACAAGTACTAGACTTTCATTAGAGTGGTTCTCCCCCATGTTATTTCATTGCTCACCTGTCAAATACTTACACCTTTTTGCCACCCTGTGGTCTAGGAAACTATTACAGAGTTCAATATGGTAAGAATTTTGCCTGATCTTTTACAAAAGAAAAGGGCACAAGTGTTTTAAAGTATACGTGCTTCTTGGCTGTGCAGAAGAAACAGAAAATCCACAGTGTAGTTCACAGATAATTTATCCAATGCTTCTCCAATTCATCTAATGTTCTTCATCACATTATTCTTTTTAAAAGTTCATTTAACTGTCAGCTATGAAAAATACACATATACCTCTCTGCAACATACACAACACAAAAGCTTTTTAAAGATAAAAGCTTAGATAAACTTCTGAAATAAACCACTCAAAGCTCCCACCTTAAAGCTATTTTAAGAGATGAAAAGAAACATGTTGTGTACTGTTTTTTTGTTTGCTATTTACAAAAGCTTCTGAGAAGTTGGATAATACAGCCTATAGTGTAGGCGAACACCGTTAATGCAGGGTCCACTGGGCTTTATGCTCTGCTAGAAAAGATAAGCAACCTAATATAGAAATGTAAAGACTCACTCAGCACATAAAGTGTGTTAAACTTGGAATTCTGCTAATCTAATGAAATTGATCAGCTTGCAGTCAGGTCAGCCAAGCTCAATGCGTACAGAGTTGTATTTGACAATGAAATTCATCAGTATCACAGTTGCACCACATATCTATAGCAAATTCACTTCTTTCCAAAACAAAGAAATTTTTATCCCCTCAGAAACAAGCTTTCAATACCACAAAAAAAAATATGGCTTGATATGCAGCTGTCAAGACTAACAGTATCATACGTACTTTGGCATAATAAAAATATATTTACATTACAGCCAACACATTTATATGCTTAGTGTATACAAAATATTTATAAATGCAAATTTATTTACAACTAGAGTCCATTATTCATAGGAGAAAACAAGCCCCAAAGTTAGACTGGTGACAAACGCCTGTCAATAGTCTGAGGAACAAAAAGCTGGCCAAGAGTTTTATGCTTACAATTACTGGGGGATTCCATGAGGAGGCCCTGAACATTTGTTTTCAAGCAGACAATGTACTGTGAAATAGCTATGCATTCTTGAGAGATTTTCAAAGCATGCACCAACACAAAGGCTGTCTCCAACATCAGAAGATCCATGCTTTAACACTGTTCTTGTGGATATCTCTAATCACCATGTGTACATCCCACGTTCCAATATAGTGAATCCAAGCAAAAAGGGCATGTGCCACCTCCTTCTAGGGAGTCTGTCTTGGTTTACTCAGCCTGTAATTGTAGGCACACGTACAAAAGCATCTTTGGCCTAGGGGTTAGTCCTGAGGTAGTAAATACAAAAAGTCAGTTGGTACGGATTTGCTTCCAATACTTCATTTTAGTGTCTTACGTGGTTTCGCTATAGTCATGAATGTTCCGTGTCCTATTAAAATCAAAGTTATGTTCACGTAACCTGTGGCAAGGTCGGGGTGAAGCAGCTTGCTCCCGGTCACTGTCAATAATGCCCTCACTTCGAAGAGGTCGTGGGGTCTCACGGGCTGACTGCTGATGCAGGAAGTGTGAATGAGAGAGCGTTGGATCTTTGTTTACTCCCCATAAAGGAAGCTGAAAGGGTTCTGAGGAAGAAAAATTAGCAGATGAACAGGAGTGGTTTCACGATAAATACACTCTAGAATTTAGGCAGATTTTTTGAGTGGTATTGCTTAGCGATAACTGTCTTCCTGAAGTTGTTTTCTCTGTTTTTGAGAGCATATTTTAACTGGATACTCTCCCATTTCAGCAATCTGTTACAGTAATCAGAAAACAATATACACAGTTTCAGTGTGAGTTTTTACAAAGGCTACATGAAAAAAATCAACATAAACCCAATAAATTTACCAAAAAATAAACTTGGAGCTGTT
This sequence comes from Oxyura jamaicensis, assembly GCF_011077185.1. Lineage (NCBI taxonomy): Eukaryota > Metazoa > Chordata > Aves > Anseriformes > Anatidae > Oxyura > Oxyura jamaicensis. The sequence goes on along the minus strand of NC_048918.1, from coordinate 6,106,113 downwards.
TGAAACTCAGCCCAGCTCATACAGAAGGGCCATTTGAATTTCCTGTGTTAAGCCTTAAATCATGTCTAATAGGTGTCCTTGAAGTACATGCAAGGGATCGCATTTCACAAGCTTTAAGAGAGAAATTAAGAAATACCATCTTTAGTAACATCACCCGCTTCAACTCGGGTATTGGATGCAAACAGAGCTAGCTCTGAGAACAAGTGGTTAACAAACAGATTCATTACTCCACAAACTATCATGTTACTATGGTATTTGTAAAACTAGCTGTGAACCAACACTGAAAGGCAGCACAACAAGGGCCAGCAATATCAGGGAATACAAAACATCAGAAAGAAAATTATATGCTCACCATTAATATGCTGGGAAGAGATTTTCTTCTCACTTATTCTGTCATGATTGGTAAGGAAGACAGACATGTCTCTGTCTGCTAAAAGAGCACTGGGTTCATGCTGGGTGCGTGCTGTATATGTTTCCTTAGGCACCTGCACCATGAGATTAGGGAGAGCTTGATCCAGGGGGTCCTCTTCTGTGATGTAGGCATAGGGACAGTATTCTCGTGTCCTGGAGTAGATGTTTGCATTGTCATAACAGTCTGAGCAGATCACCAATTGTGCTGTACCACCTGATAAACAGTAAGGAAAAACAAAATACTCTCAAAGAGGATAAGGATGCTTAAATTCCATCGACTTTCATGTATTAGGATGATTTCATGATTAGGATGGCATTACAGCAGCACAGTTTCAAAGGCCTCCACATACAGTTAACACGGTAACAGAGTATTCAGCTCGACTGTTTACTGAGGAAGTCACGTGAGAAATGTTGTTTGTCAACATCCAAATTCTCAATAGCATAGCCTTTCAGAAGCTGATTACAAAAAACCACAGGAGCGAAAGAAAAATCTCATGTTTGCTCTCCTGTTTCGAGGGCAGAAGGGCTCCAGCAGGTCCAACCAGCTTAGGCACCAGGCTGAAACAGTACTGGAATCAAAGCTATCCACACAGGTGTGTGTGTTGGAAAAGTTCACTTTGTGTCAGACAAGGCACCTTGGGCTATACCTGTGCTCTGCTATGCTCTGGTCTCAGACTGGATGATAAAGTGGTTACTGAGACAAGTTGAGAAGCAACTCCTTTCCTAATACAGGCTCTAGAGACTGACTGGACTACAGACAAAGAGAACAGATCATCATGGGACACATATGGAAAAACTTGTACTGACGAATCACTTTTGGAAGCCAGGCTGTATAACAACTGAATGGCTCCTCAGTATTTGTATGGCAAAACACCTCTATAGACTCAACATCAATATCCTGAAAAGGGTCCAAACAGGGCAGGGAAGTACTGCAGACCTGTAGACCTTTTGGTTGTAATCTTAGTCAGCTGTCCAGCAGAGGCAGTAATTTTACGCTAAGAACAAAAGGTCCAGCAAGTCATCTTCCACGCAAACCTTGTTTACACCTCTGTTTCTTATTATTTTTAAGATGCCAAAGGAATGTAGCAGCATAAAAACCTACCTTGGCATTTAACCTAGGAATTCTCTAATGGCATCCCTGTCTTGCTGGACAGATCACAAACCCTGGAGTAAAGAGCCTCTGGAGGAAAATAGACTACTCTGGGACTTGAAGGATGGCAGTCATGACATCTACATGCAAAGGCACTGAGAGTAGAGCAGATGTGAGCCCAGACATTGCTGGACCAAAGCTTAAACTACCTGCATGAAAAGCAGAAGCTTTGATCACAGAAAAAAAAAAACAAAAAAAAAACACCACTGGAAGAGAAACAAAAGATGCCTCAAACTCAAAAGAATCAATGGAAACCTTATGATCAACCTGAATTCTTCTCTAGGAAAAGTGAAGAGCTTTCTACTCTACTATTCTTCTCTACTATCCTACATTGTGCAACACTATGCCAGCTATGAGGACTAGAGGGTGCACTGGCATCCTGATGAAGTGCAATTGATACGTGTGAGGACTTTGCTTACCATCTGTGCCTTTATGCACGTAGCTACCGGCTGGAGGCATCAGTTGCTGATGGCTTCCTGCCTCTGAGTTGCTGTAGCCTTCCTGAGGCTCTGACAGAGTTCCTTGGGAGGATAAATAACTGGGAATGTCTGCAGGTAGGTTCATCTCCTCTGCAAGGCAGAATTAACACTGATGACATTAAGAGCTAAGTAACATCAGCACTATTATGCACATCAACAAAAATATAATACAGAACCTCAGCTCACATATGGTTATCTTTTCTCTACCTTGATGATTAAAAGTCCATATATCTAGTTCAAAACCAACAGGCACAGAATACCTATTTACACACATTATTCCAGGTCTTGAAAACATTCACGTTAACTCAAATATTGATTTTCAAATTAGTGTTTCCCCTCGATGCAGAACAAATCTAGTGTGTCAAGAATAAAACAGACTGCAGATACTTAAAAATAAAAATCTAAGCTCGCCTCTTCCCCTAATGGATGAAGTAGTTTGAACAAATCCCTGAATAGATTTTAGAAGGAAATCTTCAATGCTTTGATCTTATCCAGCTGTAATGAAAGCAGAAATATCATCACTTTTAAGTGTTTTGTATTAAAAACATGTCTGAAGCACATTGCTTTGGCACTTTACCTGTGTTAGTGATGCTATAATCCTCATTCTTCCTTCTCATGTGGTAGATCACAATAACCCATACCAGGGAAGTTCCCACAACACAGCAAACCACAACAATAATCACGATGCCTACTGTTGCCCAGCCATCTTCCTCATGGACAATGACACTCTGGGATGAATCACAATTTGGGGAAGCCAGGACATTTAGGTAAATATGACCACGCTCAGTGCCCAGAGTGTTGGACATAATGCATGTGTACTTTCCAGCATCCTCTAACCCAGCATCCACAATGATAAGGAGTTGATTGGCTGCAGCAAAAAAATGCCGTTCTGTGACTGTCAGAGGCCCATCGTCTTTAGTCCAGTTGAGGCGAGGGGCAGGGCTGCCACCAGCTATGCACTGCAGGACAGCAGTTTCACCTCGGGTTACTGTTCTGTCTTCTAGAGGCCTAACGAAGGAAGGAGTTTCTGTAGCAATAGAGGGAAAAAAAATAATAATAATAATTGTAAGATAACTTCACTATGCAAGCACCACTGTGTATTCCATGAGATTTAAAATCTGACTTTACAGCCTGAACATAAACATAAGCAACGAAATACAGGATTCAGGAAATCCTGTGACGTCAGTTATTCTATGGATCACTGCAACAAATGCTACAGCAAACATCCTGAAAACTATGCTAGCCACATTCTGCTTTATGTATTCTAATTCTAAATTTGCCTATGACCATAATGTTACAAGTGTCTTCAAATAAGACTGCACTCTAGAAGGAACTGTCCTTCCATTATTACTCAGCATGTTTCATGCTGCCTGTGACTAAATTTGTTCCAATACAACAAAAATTCTCATTTACATTGCTGGACTGAGGTATCTCCCTCAGTTCTCTCCTGCAAAGATCACCCTAACTTCACTGGTCAGCACTGAAGCTTAGCTTCTAAAAAGCTTCACTGTTCACAAGTCTTCTTGAGTGCAGTGTTCAGATGCCCCCAAACCCTACAAAGCACTTAAGATACACTGTTCCAGAGGCTTCCAGAGGCAGCACATTTAAAGTTTGGTGGGGAGGGTTGTGTGTGGTGCAATCACGGGAAAAGAGTCTCTTGCTCCTTGTTACAGAATACCATCAGCATCTAGAGAAAGAAGATACTATGCTCTTTGTATTTTAACTTGATTCTTTAGGACCTAAGCCTGCTACTTACATATAAGCTACACAACCATTGCAGAAGTGAAATGATCCATGCCAGCAGAGATAAGCACATCACTTACCTAACACAGTCAGAGTGGCATTTGCTGACAAACCGCCTGCAGTGTTTTGTGCCATACAGCTATAGATACCCATGTCTTCTATTTTTACATTTGCAATAAAGAACACATCATCCTCAGGCATGACATGCATTCTCCTCTCTCGTGCAGCAGGGAAGTCTGTTCCACCATCTTTCTGCCAGGAGATCTGAGGAGTAGGGTGGCCCTCTGCAGCACACTCCAGCCGAGCCATTGCCCCAGTACGGATAGTGAGATCCATGGGGGTTTTCAGGAAGGAAGGCAGCTCTGGATCAAAGGAGATACTAAAGCTTTAGCATTTTCAGTAACAGGAAAAAGGCAGCAAAAGCACAGAATATCTGAAAACAAACAAATCTGGAACACCTGTAGTTTTCCCTGGTTAAGGCAGATTCTTAACAGCTGCACAAATGTTCAAAGTGGTCACTTCTAAGAGCCTATGCTTCAAATTTAAATATAACACCTATGTTGTTAATTTAAGATGATCTGAACGGTAACATTTCTCATGGGGAAAACACGGGGAAAAACTTTAGGTTCCTTCATGAGCCCTTTGTCACTCTCTCTCTTCCCTGGTAATAGGGAAAGCAAACTTCTGTCTCCACAGTTGCATGTTTTGCAAAAGCAACACATTCATCTGCTCTCCAACACAATGGGGATCAGTGGTCAACTGACTGATGTAAAGAAGTGCCTTCTCAACTCCCTTCTCTGAAGTTAAAATAGAGATCCTCTGTTACAGCCAAAAAAGGGACTTCATAATTTGATTTTTCAGTTTGTTTCCAGTTCCAAAAGCTACTTTTAGTTGAATCTTCCCTAGCTTTACAAACACATGGGGGAGGTGCTTAGTTATGAAGAGACAGCAGAGGGAGCTTTTAGTTTAAGAGAGTTCTACCTTCATTCAGCTAGATGAACAATTCAGTTCTAGCAAAAGCATGGGAGATAACTGACCCTTTTCAAAAGTAAACAGAAGGCCTTTCAAGCCCAGTATCACTTATCTGCTTTAAAGAGATGTTTGATGCATTTAAATACAACTGAGACATTATTGCAAGGCTATTTTGAACCAGATCTAACTGAGGACCAAGGAATTCTAATGGGTTTTATAAATAAAAATGAAAACATGAAAATCAGACTCGTTACACTTTGGGTTAAAAATATTTCATCTTTGTTACTGTTATTGCTTACCATTAACGGTCAGCTTGGCTTTATTGGAATAGTTGGAGCCAAAGTGATTGGTGACAATGCACTGATACCTTCCTTCATCGGTGAAGTTCACATTGAAAAGATGCAGGACAGTGGTGTACTCAACAACCTCACCACTTTGCTGCTGATACCTGGCAAAATTCTCAACCTCTGCATCATACAAGACTTCACTATCCTTACGCCAGGCTGTGGACATGGGTGAATCACTGCTGCTCACAGCAGTGCAAGTCAGAGTCACATTCATGCCTCGCAGAGCAATCGTGGTCTCAGGATGCACTCTTATCTGTGGTTTAGGGAAATTATCTGAAAAGAAAAGCACCACTATTAGCTACTTTGCTCTCCAGCATGCAATTAATATTGCAGGAAAACTCACTGAAAATACAATGTAAGCAGAACAAAACCTGTAGGAACAATATGTGCATCCCAAGCAGGACAACTATGTTATTTCCATATTTTCAAGCTAGAAAGAGGATTAGAACCACAGGCAGAAGTACAGAAAAAGCACTGAGGTCAACATAGAAGCATGATCTTGAACAGCACCCTGCAATTCCTACAACTGTCTAGAACTCACTCTATTTAGCTTACAAACAGACTATGCTTGGCTGAAGAACTAGGTTACTTTATGAAAGACCGAAGACTTACTTTCAGAGAGTTTATATATCTTGAAGAGTCTTTAAGTTAAACAAATAAAGAATAGCAAGCTAGCAGGTCACACCATCTCATCACACTGAAGTTATTTCGACACCTATTATTTCATTGAAGGTATTCTCACAGGTACACAGTGTTCAATGTCAGCCACAACAGTGGTAACATTAGAATGGGGAAGTTGATGCTTGTGCCTACATGATGATATTGTAGCGTTTGCCACCAAAAGGATGAAAGAATTATGCATACGCAAGTAACAGTTGTTAAACTGTTCATCTGGAAAACAGAACACCAGACTATTTCCAGGCCTGCCACAGACCACACGTGATTCTGTGCAAAGAGTCTCTCAGTTTTCCATCTCACAGTTTTGTTACAGAAATAAATAGGCTTATATTTGAAACTGCGGTGGCACAGAGACAGGTAAATGTTACAGATATGGAGCATCAGAAAATATGCCAGAGTATTAAATATCCTGGCCTTGCTGGTAGGGACAGGAAGGAATATAAGTGCCAAATAGCTCTTATAAAGAAAAAGACATTCATAGTCAGGAAGAATGGAAACATTATCAGTTTTTAACAGTAATCTAAATGAAAAACAATGCAGTCTTACACAATTAGAGACCAAGCACCTCCAGCAGTGTTACAGCTGGGTTTCAGAAAGGTATCTGCACAGATTTGTGTTATGTTTTGATATCAGAATTCATTAAAAATACAAACCACAGACAAAGTCATCAGGGTCCACACTGAGAAGGCTTTGTCCTGCTAACCATTCAGGATGAGCACAGCTAACATTTACAGCCTGCTGTAAATGAGTGTCAGTGAGCCACTGTGGCAGCCATTTCAACTGGCAATCACAAAGCAAGCTGCTAGTGTTCAAAAGTCTGCAGAAACAAAGCAAAATGAAAGTGTGATTATACTTTATGTATTTCACAGTCCTGCATGTGATTTCACCAAGCAAAACAACATTAAAGCATATATTTCCAGAAATTACAAGATTTACAGTATTCTTTTATTCTTTTTTATATTTCTTTTTAATTCTAAGGAAATTAGCCTTGGATCTGCAGCTTCTAAATATGTATGTATGGTCTCTCTTTAAAGTAATTTAAAAAAACATAATACTGCAGAGCAGCTCTGTATCTCAAACTAGACACATTATGAAATGAGTGTAAGTTTCAATATTTGTTTTCATGCCAGCTAATAAATATTTAAGAATTAAAGTGATTTGTTTCACAGAAGCATCTGCTGCAGATTTTCTTCTCTGATGCATGAGAAAACTGAGGAGGGAGAAGAGGAAACAACAACAGGTCAACTTTTTCCTCACTGCCTGCTTTCAAAGTTTCTTAAATATTATGTATGAACATAATTGATTGGAGAGAAAGCACAGTATTATAACAAAAAGTAATCTTCTACTTAGATGAATCTGATAGATCTGCAGTGAGAGTAGAGACACACAAACAAGCCAGAATTCCAACCTGCTGTTTGCCCATACATACCAGTGATTTCTCACTTAAGATACATAAGAAAATGCAATGGAAGTCTTGTCTTTAACACTGAGAATGTGTCTCATCGCCTTCCTCCTCAAACTGTCAGACTTCGCAGACTAACTGTCCATATGGCCAAGATTATCTAACTAGATAACAGTTTTAAAACAGATTATATGATATTCAGAGACTTTATCTCATAGAGATGACTGTTACACTAGGATTAGTCTTGGGTGTGAAGGTCACTTCACATAATACTTTACATGTCTGAAGATTAGAAGTCTCTAGTAGCTTAAGCATCTGCTGAGCAACTACAAATTGTTGTTAAGCTTTAATTTTTAAGGCCTTTCCCTAGGCAAAAAAAAAAAAAAAAAAAAAGGAACAACAAAAACGTAAGGGTTTGTTAAACCCCCTGAAAGACTCTTGATGAATCATTTATGTTCATTGTCTAGATACTAGTGTGTTTGGAGTTTGCTGCAAAATTTTAAGATACAAAAAACTACAGTTCACTATGGCAAGAAAAAAAATCATTTTCTACTAAATTGCAACTAAGGAAATGGATGTTCAGATTTTTATCAAACCTTAAACCAAACCAAGTATACTGCCAATACCTTTTAGTTGATAATTTATTAGCTTTGTTTTACATATTTCAGGATGAAAATGGGATGCACTTCAGTCAACTTCAGCTAATCCTGCAACAGCTGAAGGATTCTTTACATGGCAAGAATTGTACAGAATCTGTAAAGAACTGTCAAACTTACAGCTCCTTCAATTGAGTCTGAGCAAACGCATTTTCTTGGATGGACATTACTGCGTTGTTGCTTAAATCTCTGCAAGTTAAGCAAAGAACAATAACGTAAGTGTAACTTCATATGCTACCCTCAGTTAAATTCTTGAAAATTTGAGGGAGAATACAAGGCTGAAGTTGATAAACAACTAGGAGTTCTACACAAAGCAGAGTACTTACAGATGTTCAAGTCTTTCAAGACCAGAGAATGCTTTCTTCATAATTGATTTAATCTGGTTTCCTTGCAAAATTCTGAAAGACAAGAACCCCCCAAGCCCAAAAAGCAGCTTGAATGTCAATATGAGCTCATAAGACAGACATAAAAAGAAGTTTCCCTAGGATGTTTAGCTAAGGTTTTCTTCTTTCTAGACGAGATGAATGACTGAATACCATTTTCTGAGCTTGAAGGCTCATCTAATTTTCTTATGGATAGTGTTTCTTTTCCATCCTTAACTTCGAGATCTGGGTCTGAGATGGGCCAGAAGGTAATTCAAGCCAGCAGAATAGAAAAGTGATAAACAGAACTTGGGAGCAGAACAATAATATCCTAATACCAATCTGCCACAACCACATTAGTTCCTGAGGTAGTGCACTCATACTATCTGTTATAAACAGTGTCTGTAGTTCCACAGGATTGCATAGCTTCCTGCAAAGCACACAGCACTGGATGCAAAGCGCATAGCCAAAGTACTGAAAAGCTGCTAAATCAATGTTGTCTCATATTTGGACAAACACCCCCCCAAGAAACAGCAACTTTTATCATACTAAAGCAAACAAAAGTAACACTCACCATACAACAAGACCATGCTATTCCAATAATAAACGCAGTCAAATACTCATGCTTAATTTCTTCAATATGGTCCCATAAAATGATCCAGTACTACACAGATCCATGGAACCCAAACCTCTGAAGATCATAGCATGGAAGGGGATTGACTACAGCTGCCAATTAGAAAGTCCTTCTGCCTCTCGTTATTGATTTGACAATTAATATTTTGCATTTTCCCTCTGTTCTGTTTGCCTGAGAAGTACTGTCATTACAGTGTTTTGTAATACATACAGTTTATCCAGCCTGCTGAGTCCTGCAAATGCTTCATTTGCATCTTCTATGGCCCATGAGATCTCATTGTTCCTCAAGTCCCTGCAGGAGCAGAAGAGCTTGATTACAAACCTTGCAACATCATTGCGTCCACTGCCCGTGCTTAGCTATGGAAGAGAACTTACTGTTATTGTGCCTGGGAATGGTGTTCTGGTCAGGCACCAGAACAGGCTCCCCAGGAAAGTGGTCACAGCACCAAGCCTGCCGGAGTTCAAGAAGCGTTTGTACAACACTCTTAGACATGTGTTTTAATTTTTTAGGAAGTCCTGTGTGGAGCCAGGAGTTGGAGGTAATGATTCCTTTGGGTCCTTTCCAGCTTGGAATATTCTATGGTTCTATGGGACAGTGTCACCTGGAAGGTCTCAAGACTTGTATAAAACTATGTTTGTCAGAAAATGACTATTCCGTTTCAGAGATGCAAGGGAAAGTAGGATTGTTCGAGATCAATGCCTCAGACAGAAGCACAAAAAGTACAAATTCTTGATGTGGTATTGAAGAAAAGACCCAGTCTGACTCGCAACTGTCATGTGATGGACTGTTTACCAGAAGCTGGGAGAGGCTCCTGAAGCAAGTTGGTTCACGTAAGTGAATTAACCAATACACTAGCAGCATTAATCTTCCTGAGTAACAGGCTTATAATGGCATTAGCATATTAAGAGATTACACACAGGTTATAGCGTAAGGCTGCCAAGCACAATGTAGTAGATTTTCAGAATGAAGTTGATATTCTGCTCACAGATCTTGTTAGCAGCTAATGGGATTTCTGCTTGACCTCTGCACAGCACTTCTGCCCCTCACACAGAACAGTGGCCTAAGCAGAAAAAACAATACAGCAGCATTGTTTGTTGAGAATTATACGCTTTTTAGAGAGAAGGTGAAATAAATCCAATAGTATTTTCAGCTGGAATGGCATGGATAGAGCAAAGAGTTTCTAATAAAGCCAGTTTTCATCTCCCTCAATACAACTGCACACAGAATTGCGGACAGTTGTGTGTTTAAAGGTACACTGATGGAAAGGAGTCTATGCTGCACTTTACCAGATACTACATGGATCAGCTTGAAGCTTCTGAAGAAGTTATGACACAGAAAGCTAACTACCTATACAATTGCATGTGTCATCTCATAGAAACGCTTCTTTCCTTGTGCTAGTGGTGGAAAAAATGCAGTATCTGCTTTTCCTTCAGTGAGACTAAAATGTGTAGATTACTATTCTGGGAGAGACTGGGATCAACCTCCAGGATGTCATCAGTGGTAACATGTTGTCTTATTTTTCTTGCTTTGAAAGACAGAAGGCTTGTTTATAATACCTCGGAGGAGACATTTCCACAATACATGTACTTTAAAGATTAGGACTAAAAGAAAAGAGTGCTTGTAATTCCACAATTCATGTTTTGCAAGGATTGGAATACAGACCTGAAGCTTGCTCACGCTAAGATTTTTCCTCTCTGAAAAGTAATCAGTTTAATGTACTGGACATTGAAATCATCTACCAAGAAAAATGACTAGATGAGTAACATGCCTAATTTATTTCCAAGTTGGTAGTTCTTGTGATTTAAAAGTAGTTTCTATAATTCTCTCCAGGTCTGCTTCAGAGTTTTAGATTGTGAATGCATGAGTGGTATCAATGCCAAGCTAAAATATTATGAAGTAATGAATGTTTTTAGAATTTAGAACTTCAAATCTTCAGTGCTATTCTTTGATACACCTTTAATCTTACCTTGCTCTTATTACCTTGTAGTTTATATACAGTTTTTACAGTTTGTTCTAGGTTATTAAAGCTACCTTGCAGAATAGTGACAGGAGCTGAACATATGGAGAAATACTTATGTCAGCCTTCACATTGAAACAAATAGTATACAAGCAACAATGGAAGTAAGCAGACAGCACCACAGTATCTAGTTTGAATTATTTTTACACTCCACTACTCCAACCACTTAGCAAAACGAGGGAGCAACCCAAAAGAAAAGCCCCTCATTGTGTGAGCTGAGGAGTTGGCTCCTTATGCATGGCTGGGCACGAATGCTTGGAGCTTTGTTTATCACCACTGCCCTGTCTAACACATTCCATCCCTGAAGCAAATGGCCAAGTTTTCAGCTGTTTGTCGCCCCTCAGGAGCCCAGGAAAACCTACAAATTAATCTGCTCTTGTTCTTTTTCATCCTACTCTAGATCTAAGAAATTAGTTTTAATTATTCCGTTAAAGGCTGCATTAAGGCTAAAAGAATACGACTGCTTACCTAAGTCTCTGGTAAGTTTGCTTATTTAAGCATTTATTTAATGAACTGACAGAGGGGCTATAAACTTTCAGTCCTTTCTCAGCTACCACTGTTTAGGATGATTACAAATTTTCAGATCTACTTGGGAAGTGTTTTAATTATTATTAAAATTCAGGATTGAGTTTTGTAAAAAAAATCAAAGAGCTACAGCTGGTAACAAAACTCCTGACAAAAGCAGAGCTGTGCCTCAGATGGCAAGTAATCCTACTCCTCTCCTACATCTTGTGTGACTTCAGCTCACATGCAGGGTGGGCTAAACAGCACCTTCTATGACTAGCAGGATTCACCATGTGGTTTCATAGTTATCCAACCTTAAGAAAACCACCTGGAATAAAGAGAGGTCCAGACTGGCATTTAAGCAAGTCTTATCCACACCTTCTGGTGTGGATAAGACTTGCATTTAAGACTGGCATTTAAGCAAGTCTTATCCACACCTTCTCAGAACTGGTACGATATGCAGCTGAGTGCTTAAAGTCATCAAACCACTGTTTCTCATCACCACACTCAGCCAGGATTCTGTTATCTCAGCATACCAAATGATGGTCAGCCCCTGCCATACCTGAAGGCAGGACAGCATACACCAACACGATGATTTCAGACCATGCCGAGCGCAACATTCATCATGTTTACTTCCAAAAGAATTGCTGCATTAAACAGATTCTAGAGGTTTTCTGTACTTACAAGATTTGAAGATTCATCAGACCTCTGAACACGCCATCAGCAATGTGACTAATGTGATTGTCACCCAGGTTTAGTTTCTCCAATAAACCAAGTCCCACGAAGGCAGATTCCTTGAGGCGAGTTAGCTGGTTGTACGACAAGTCTCTGAAAATATTGAACAAGACAAGTGGGGGGGATTAATTAGGAAGACACTATTGAACCTGATTAACTATGTAATCTTGATAAATTTCTAGTAGAACACTTCTTAAAAAAGTAAAACACAGCACTACCATGGGCCTAACAAAGAAATTGAGTACTTCCTTCAGTAACTCACTCCTACTATGTACTACCCAATACGTTACTTGCAACATTACAAAATCCCCACTGAAAAGCAGCCCAGGACTTACAGCTCAGAAAGTCTTTGGCAGAACTCCCATGCATCTGGACTGATCCTGTTAATGGCATTCTGGCTAACTTGGAGTTGTTGCAATGTCCGCAGACCATACAGCCAGCCCTTGTTTATTTCTGTTAAGTTATTATGTTCCAGTTCTCTAAGGAAAATAGATGGAAAAACATTTGCAAAACAGGTAATAAATGAAAACATATTTACAAAGTTTTACCTAGTGGATACTGAAATGATTTACTAACATTAAGCCTTACAGAACTTGAAATTCATGATTATATTGTTCCATGGAAACCAAGAGTGAAGTACACAAAAAATCCAGCAGCAGAAGTAAAATTGCAGTCTGTCCTGAAAGATTACTTTTTTAAAAAAAAACTTTTGCTAATGTTGCATTGCATACCTCTGCGCTATGTCAAAACATTACCTAATAAAGAACCATCCCATGTTACAGAGAACACAAATGCTTTCTTGCAAAGCAAGTGCTGAGTTTTCAAAAAGTGCTCAGTTTTAACTACTCCTGTATTTGCTATCCTACTGGTACTGAAGCGGAAAAGCAATTCAACTAAGCATGCTAAAATCAGAAAACTGAAAAATATTCACAAGTACACAAACAAAAAAGCTATCAGTGACAAAGTGTTCTTGATCACCAAGTAGAAAGAAGTTGGAGAGACACAGTATCTTTACCCCTCTAAAGTAACCAGATATGATAACAACATAATGGGAAAATGCAGATCTACAAACTCATATCTTGTGATACTCATCAATATTTCAGCGCAGTCTCAGTGTGAGAGCAGCAATACAAGACATAACCCTACACAAAGAAATTCCAGAACTGGGTATACTCACAGTTCTTCTATGTTATTCAGGCCAAAGAATGCTCCATCCATTAGTCTGCTAATCCCATTGCGTTGCATTTTTAAAGATTTTAGGGACTCCAGTCCTTGGAATGTAAGGCTTTCCACTATTTTAATCCTGTTCCTCTTCAGTTCCCTTACATAAAGATATCAGTAAAATATTAAGATGTATTTAATAAGCAACATTTTGTGACCATCAAGAACACATACTGAGATACTGTAAACACTATATTTTTAACCTTTCAGGACTGCTACTTACAGAAACTGCACATGAGGCAATTTGAAGATCTTTGGTGAAATCACACTTATCCTATTTCTGTTCAGCTTTATCACTATTAGAGAGCTAGATAAATTATCAAGACAGCCTGCTTCTAGGGTAGTTATTCTGTTGTTACTCAGATTCCTACGAAAGAAGAGGAAAAAGGAGTTTCAGAACGTGCAATATTTTATGAACTGCGCAAGCATGTTGCAGCAACCACTTATTACCAGAACTCAAGTTCCTTGTGAATTCACATCAGAAATCTGAGTTCTAGCATACCAGAAAGCTGTAACTTTTTTTTTTTCCCCAAAATAATCCATGGCAGGAGCTGATCTTGACTGCATGCCATACTTCAGTTAGACATGGTTAAGACAACGTCAACAGGAATCTACACAAAATGAGCTGAAATAATTCCACGTCCCTGTGGGGTGAGGTGTCAGCACTTTGGTAACAGCAGTTATTGTTTTCCATACTACCAGAGAAAAAGCAATATGGATTGCTATGAAAAGTATTTAATTTCAAGCACATTTGTAGCTACATTGAGTGCTCCTACCCGTTCAAAGGCACGCAAGGCAGCCTGCATTAAGACAGAGTAGATGAGGTATTCAGCAACGTTGAAGAAACAGGAACCCCAGACATGGCAGACCACTCATACTTACAGATACTTTAGTTGCATCCGTGGAAAAGAAGCAGCTTTAATTTCTGAGATAAGGTTAGAACTAAGATCTAGATTTTCCAATGAAAGGTAAACTTGCAGCTGCTCAGCATTTATTTCTGGAATGGTATTGTGTACCCTGAAAAACACAAGCAACAGAGATGGTTACTAAAAATCCTATCTTTCATGCTGCATGGCTATACAGCTACAGGATTCTGTGTATCAACATCACCAGTGAGTCTTTTATGTTGGAAACGTAGCACACACTGCAGAACATTAGTTCTTAAAGCAATACTGAAAATCCAAGACCGATTTGCCGCCCTGACATATAAATAGATTCAAGTTCCGGGGACCGTAACAGGGCTGTATCTCATGGGAACTGTCAGTGCTAGACTGAATCCCTCCCCTTCAAAGCTGCCTGTCTTGGTGGACTGCATTTTATTGGTAATTTAGGGTGACTTGATTGTCTAACTGATTTGTATTTCTTTAAGGAGTGCTTACATATTCCCTAAAGCACTTTAGAGGAGTAGCATTTCAGACAAAAGAAATTATGCTTTCCTACAACCCGATAGGAAAATTCTCATTTTTGTTAAAACAAGAAAAAGGCAGACAAGCTGTTACTTACAATGAGAGAAGAGTTATGTTTGAAGTTGTTTCTCCAAAATAAGGAATTTCACTTAGCTCATTGTAATTCATTTTCCTTAAAGAAAAGTTTTTAAAAAATCTTTACTGATACCTCAAAGAGAAAAAACCTTCTATATACAGCAGAAAATTCATATCACAAGACATTTAATAATTTAATGTTAATAATAGTCGTTGACAAAACAGGTTGTGTAAGATCTTAAATCCTAATAACTTGAAAAACGTAACAGTGAAGCACACAAGTTTTTACTATTTTTGATGGTTATTATTACTTCTCTTTAACTTTGAACCAGCCATAGTGAAAACAAACAGCTCATTTCTTTTTAACATATTGGCCTGCTAAACTTCTATGAAAAAGCATTCTGCACACAAAACACCAGTTTTACATAAAATTTGCTGCCAGCAAAGCATCCATTTTTAATTAACTAGCATCAAATCCTTTTGCAAGTCAGACCAGACATCTAGATATGCAATGAAATGTACTCATTAGAATCACGGGGGAAATCTTTGGTTTATCATCATAAAAAACAACTTACACTTCTTGTAGTGTGTGACCAGGTAAATCAATGCTCCAGTTGGATGACAACAGATGATTATGACTTAAATCCCTAGAGAAAAAAAGAGAAGTTCTAGAAGTTCTTCTAGATGGCACTCCATCCAGCAAAACAAATGAGGCCTTTTGATGCCTTTCTGGCACTAGCCCAGAACAGAGATGAGTCGCAGACACTCGTGCCGACAGCCCCAGCATCTCTGTTTGCTGGACGAGGCCGACTCCAAGACTGGGCCCGCGGCATGCTGCTGGTACCCTGGCCGCAGGGAGCACGCTGGCAGTAGGCGCACATGCATCTCACCACTGCCCAAGAAGTCAGGGAGCCTGCCTGGAGCAGCGAGCTGTGCCCGCCTATCGGCGTGGCACCACGCTGGACACGCCATTTCCAGTTCCCACACCACGCACAGGGCTGCTGCGAGCTATTTCCAGCAATAGCTGTTCACCTCCTGATTAATTCCTCCCTGGCCAGTCCTGTCAGGGGTTCTCTCTCACGACCACAGACGTAACAGCACGCTCGCATCGCGGCTGGTTTTAACATCAGACAGAGCTGTGGTTACGCTGACACGGGAGACAGTTACCCTTTAGGAACAAAACTACCACATATCTACTAAGAACACTAAAATGTAACTGGCTACAGTCAAAAGTATTTCCACTGACAAGCAGGCTCAGTGACAGCACCATGGGCACATCCACTCCTGCACTATGGACCCGGGGACAGCTCTACCTACACCGAGATCCGTCCGGCCGTGAGGCTCTCCAGGAACGATGACGGGGCAGAGAAGACAAAGCCTGCAATGCCCCTGCTGAGGAGGGGGTCCCAGCACAGGTTCAGCCCTCACTGGGCACAACAAAGATCCACAGGGTCGGTCAGCAGCACGTGCACGGTGCAGGAAGGCCTCCCAACAGGGGGCTGGGGGCTGCGGGACTCTGCCAACCAGTAACTGCCATGGACCCAGTGGAGACGCAGCTTTGGCAGGGAATTACTAAAATCTTGGGAAATTGTGAGAAATATCTCTATTTCACTTAGCAGTGGCTTAAGCAGCACAGCAATAGTCTAAAGTTTAAGGCAATTCTTGGCTCTAACTCTAAAAAGGTAAGAATTTGAAGTCCTGTTGCCTCTATTTGCTCAAGATTTGCAGTTTAAACTTAAGGAACCAGTGACATAAAAGCCAAAATTCAGTTACAAATGACAAAAAGAAACCACATTTTAATTCCCACAGGGTTTAATTGGGTCATTATGGTAATGCAGCAACCTGTTCTTCTAAGACAGTTTTTCAGCATGTCAGTTATTTCTCCATGAGGCCGCTGACTGATGCCATCCTCAGAGAAACGCACCCATCCTGCGGTGCAACAAACAAAACACCGTCGTGAACAGGATCCAAGAGATGCCCAACTATACCCCAGAAAATCTATGCTAATATAAGCCAGAAAGTCAGCAGACCACACGAAGATCTGCTCCTGTCCCAAGTCACCCCTTTTTCAGCAGAAACACTTTCCTACCACTATCGCACCACAGGAGCAAAAGGGTGCCTGAGGTGCCCCGAGGGAACCTAAAAAGCCAGGACAACTGAAGTGAGTAAAGCCTGAACGTCCCTTACAAGCCACAAACCGTTCCAGCTTATGTAAGCGATACAGCAAGCAGGCACTGAGAGGTTCAGAGATGCGGCCACACGGACTCCCGGTACCAGGCTGAACCAGTTCCCCTCTCCTGTAGCTCTGGATGCTGTCCTAAGGCACTGCAGAACCACAGCATCTCAGTAGAGAGGCCACGGCACACGGCTGTGGACCCGGTTCCTCCCCAGTTCCCCCCCACCCCCCCCACCCTCTAATGCAGCCCACGCCGCCCCGGCACCACACGTCCCATCGCAGTGGCAGCCAACGCTTTCTTCCATGACCACCCCTAGCGGCCTGGTCAATGAGCCTGCCAACGGCCAGGTACCCTTCCAAAAGCCTACTGCCTTCACAGTAAACCAGAGGTTAGGATTTTAATTTAGAACGCCCAGGAAAAGCACGTCCCAAGCACTAACCACGTTTGGACCACACCACAGTTTTCATCATGTCCTCTTTCAAGAAGTTCTGCACATAGTAATGCTTAAAACCACTCCGGTGTTATTTATATCTAGTTACTGTTACTGATGCTTTCCTTTTTGAAGTAGGACAATGGATAGCTAAATACTAAATGAAAAACATGGAATGATCGATCTATAAACCTAAAATAATCAGACATTCACATGGCCACGTTTTCTGCTTTCATACAGAACCAAATTCCCATGCCCTGAAAAAGCAAAACACCAAAGCGGCCCTGTCATTCTACAAGCACTTGGACCTTTACCGCGAGGCGCACACTACAGAAGATGTACAGCAAACATGCAAAATTTGTATTTTAGAGACTCATCTGGTATTGTATATAACATCATCTAAATATTCATTTTGAGCTGGACTGGTGTTCAACCCTCACGTAAATAAAACAGAGCACAGACTGCAGATTGATTACTGCGTGCCTAGCCCCGCAGAGGGACGGTAACTCAGCCCAGCAGAGCACGGCTGTGTCCCCCCCCCCGGCCCCGGGCAGGACAGGTGCTGCTGCAGCCACACAGCGAGCTGTCCGCGCTGAAAAACACGCAGGCTAACCAAAACGTGCCATTGGAAATGGCACTAACGTTACCAATTTTATGACCGTTAACATGCAGACATGCCAAAAGGGGTTTGCGAGCTCCCTGACTTCTCTACGCTCCTCATCACCCTGCGGGTCACCCACAAAGAATATGCATTTTAGCAGGCAAAGTGCAGTTCCCTGAATACTGTCATCATGAAGAAGAGCTCCGAGGGTGCTCTCCTGGCCGTAACACCACAAAACAACACCACACCACCACGCTGGTAACTTCAGCTGCAAGTAGCTTAAGAGTTATGGAAAACAAGAATTTTCAGTACACAAAGTAAGGTGAAGCGAGAACTGAGGCGGAAAAGCCCATCAGGGGCTTTTTCATGTGAGAGGAAAAAAAAAAAAAAAAAAAGCTTTGATTAATTTTAAACAGCTTTTATGCATTACGGCTCATTTAGATTCAGAACTGCTAGAGCTGTCTTAGGGAAGAAAAATCCCCCCCCCACGTTTCATGTACCAAAATCCTGAAAGCCACAACAGAGAATATACACTTAATTATTGTTCGCAGCATATGGCAGATTGCATAATTTAGCACAGCGCCAGCACCACTTCTTCCCATTGCAGTTTGCGCCAAGCAGTTTGAAACACACCCTCTGTTGGCTTGGAGAAAGATACGAGCACTTCAAAGCTTAAAAATTCACTCTCAAATACAACAGTTATCGGTTTGCTTATTAGCCACCTGACGAACTTCCAGCTCACCTTCCCAGGCCCTGACAAGTGCTAAGCCAAGATATCCTCATACCTCTCTAAAGGTGAAATATTTTAAAAGACAATTTAATCGCATTTCTGTGCTGAGCTATATGTTTCCTCTTAACCGTTTCTAATTGCTTCTTATATGGGAAAGAAGAGAACTACAAAACCAGAAAGCGGCAACGAAGTGACAAACTTCCTTACGCACGCCCAGCTCTCGGTATAAATCAGACTTTAAGTCCTGCCAAAAGGGACTCCTGGAGCCAGCCGCACACTGCTCTGTACGCTCCGACGATCCGCTCAGCTCCTGATCTCAGAGCACCGTCCCTCCAGCGTGCTGCAGGACAGCTCTCGCCTAGGAAACAGGCTTGCTCCAAAAGGGGCTGAGGGGGATTTTAACAACCGCCGGGGGACAAACCGCCTGGGAGTGCTGAGTAACGGCCGGGGGCATCCTGCGCCGGCCCCGGGGGGCTCTGCTCAGCACAGCGCCAGTAACCCCGGCCCTAAGCGAGGGCTGCCATCGCCTCGGGATTTGGTTTCCCTTTCCGAAGCAGCAGCGGCAGCAGAGCCCGGGGGAGCCCTCAGGGTTCCCCGAGGGAGACGACGCCCAGGCCGCAGGGCGCCCGCCAGCGGCGGAGCTCGGGGCCGAGCGCTGCAAGGCGCCGCCGGGAGGGGCCGCGGCCTGCGGCGGGCGGGGGGAAGCCGAGCCCCACTCCCGCCGGCCGCCCCCCGCCGCTGGCAGAGCCGTGCCGGGGCCGCCCCCGCCCCGCCCTCCCGCAGCCCCG